>NW_010237020.1:0-44155 GCF_000690775.1 Eurypyga helias
GAAGGACGCGGCTGGGGGTCACATGCCGTCGGTCGCAGACATCCACCTGTAACGCCTCAGCTGAGGTTAAAGGGGTCAGCCCATCCTCCTGCACCTCAGCCTGGCCGTTCCCATCCCGCGTCAAACCTGTCCCGCGCTTTGAAGCACTTGAATCTAACACCGCAGGATCCGAACTTAAGCAACTTACTTAAAACCGGCGGCAGGGAGAGTTTCTGAAATCCAGACCTCACGCTTCAGTCCGGAGGGCACAGCGAACCTGAGGGAAATCACTCGTGTACTTAAGAATTAAGCTCATACACGCTCTGTGGAGGATCAGGATCTCATTTGTGCTGTGCTTCAGTTCCTCATCTGCAAGATGAGGATAATAATACTTCCTTTCTCACATCCTGTCTTTATCTGTGCTCTCATATTACAAAAAATTAGGCATAACTTTATGCATGTGAGTAACCTCGTTGACTTAAAAGGGACGGTTCGAAGATGGGAAGGTAAGCGACCATGTGAGCACTGGGAAGAGCAGGGCCTTACGATGCAAGCTCTTCAGAACAGAAATCCTCTACAGCTTACTAAAAGTTTGTAATGTACAGCAAAATGAGGTCTCCAATGCTAAGCTGGGCTTAGAAGAGAAAGGGCAAGACTGTACCTGGGGATTTACTTCAGGCACTACTTCTCTCAGAGAAGCTCTGAGCCGGGGTGATGCCTGGGTACCCTCGAGATGAACCAGGTATACCTAGTGCTTCTCAGTGTTCCGATTTTTCTGACCACGTCTTTACAGAGATGCAGAACCCTCCATTTACTACAACTTATAAGCAGTCATTATTGATCTGATGGAGTTGAAACCCATAGCCAAATTCTCCCCTTATTTATTCCAGAATATCCATACATCTTCCAGCAGGTTTGCATACAGGGAAACAAGAGTGTTTCATTAGTAGAATCATACCCTGGCATTAAAAAGAAAGAAAGGAAAAAAAAATCCACAAAAAGGTGCCACCATAGGCTTAGCCATTAGTGCCTTTCTCCAGGAAAATCCCGAAGACCTCTGCCTCAGCAAGTCTGGGAAGTACAGCCAAGGAGAGCTTCACCAACCACCCTCTTGAAAAGGGGAAGCTGGTTAACTCAAAGGAACGCAGCAACTTTCCACAGAGACGTGTGTCTGGATATTGTGAAGTAAAACGCTTTGCTGAGGAACGGCGCTTTCAGGACCTGTTTGCTGCTCTCCCCTGCTCCAGCGGCCCCCAGGGACCATGGCCCAGCGTCTCTGGGTGTGATCCAGCCTACCGAGGGAAACCGGTTTGGCACATATTTTTAAAGGCAGGCTTTGCACTGTGCAAGCCACGATTTCTCACTGAACATTCGATATGAGTTATAAGGTCAGAATCAAGTTTCTGGACATGTGTGAACTGAGTCTGCAGAAGTCAGATCTTGTGAGAATTTCAGCATCTTCTGCAACTCGCCGCACTTAGGTTTGTTAACAGCTCATAGGAGGTCTCAGGACTTAGAAGATGTAGTGATGATCCTTTTATGACTGTCACCCTAGAGAATTCCTACTGTTATAGTCACGACAGCAGTGAGCTCACTGCCAGCAGCCTTCTCGCATTGTACAGCAAGTTTCCTGCTGGGATAGCAGCAGTGGGAAGCCTGGAGAGAGCTCCACTGCCCTAGGGATGCTTACCAAGGCTAGAGCTGGTTCGAGTGGAACTGTTAAGGTATAGCTGCAGATACACATGTAGGCACTTGGTGAAGGAGACAGATTCGACAATCCTTTTCTTGCACTATTTCCACTGACATTACTGGGAATTTTGGATGAGCCAAAGTGGGTTATAAAGGGTAGAAGGTAGAGCAATGTGTAGCAAAAAAAACCCCAAGTGGCCTTACAATTGTCTAATTCATGGCCAGCTAAGTCTTATCTCGTCTAATTCATGGCCAGCTAAGTCTTATCTCAGACTAAATCTACCGAAGAAACTTTTCCATTGCTGTCAGTTCCATAGTGGGAAGCATCTAACAAGGCTGCACAGTGAATGGTTTCCCTCAGATTTGTTCTTAAATACGAATAGTAATTGTTTTTGCAGGAGGTACACTGTTTCTACTGCTGTGTATTACCATTTCCCATTTATTGCTTTCCTACAGCAGTCTTACCAACCTGAATCCTCAAAACAGACAGCCGGCCACCTTCACGCTACTTTAGTCCATTACTAGGCAGGTGATGATAATTAAATGCAAAATTGCAACAGAAAAGTTTTGCAAATTGAGAATCAAGGAAAAAGTTTTAAGTACAGAGCATGCATACTCTCTACAACAGCTGGAGTGCACTGGCAGGTGCTCCTCTTGCCTTTCCACCACAAGATTTATGTTGTAGTCCTAATTCTTCAGAGAATGACTTGGACACAGCATCCAGGGGGTTTGCTTGCAGGATTGAGAACTTGTCAGGTGAGTAGTTCTCATGCAGTTTGGAAAATGGAAGTTCTGATTAAGGTGGGGATGTGAAGATTTATCACCTGAAGCATGGTAAATTTCCAGAGGCACAAAAATGTAATGAATGTGGTTTTGTACAGCCAGAAATCTCCCCCAAACCATAATTTCCACTACAATATAGTGACCAGCTTTGTTTCACAATCCTTAGCATACCAAGCCCCCCTGTCCCAAGAAACCTCCCCAGTGCTATTTTGCTTTCAGATGGTTCTTCATGCTTTGCAGTGCCGGAAGTGCTTAAGAAAACATCATGAACCTCACACTAAGCAATTGATTGGCAGCTATTTGAATATAACATAGGAAATACAAATTGCTGTTCCATTCTACATAATGCCTAATGTTCAATAGATCTTCCTTTGTTTATAATTTTTGATCCATTAAACCGTAGTCTCAGATTTTTTAACTTCAGAAAAGAACTGTCACCTTTTGACAAAGCTCTAGTGCTTTTACCTCAAAAGCATCTCAAAGGTCCATGGTTTCCTCTCCTTACACATCATGGGAAATACCACCTGTGCTACTGACATATAAATACAAAATATCACCACCGAAATCTTCTTTCTTTCCCATCAATCTGTTCATGTCATTTTCCTCTTTGCATTGCTGTTCTGACTGCTCAGCCACTGTTGCAACATATTTATTACTCACCTCTCCTAACTTATCTTGCATCCGCTTCCCGCTGTCCTTTACTCGATCTCTCCCATCATTCTGGTTTCTCATTTACATACGAGCATTTCATGCAATCACCTCTAGGCTTTCTTCCCTCTCTCCCCCCCAACTTTTCTTCACTGACTGACCTCCTTGAACTCAACTACAAGTCCCTTGCTCTCTCCAGTCTGCGTATTTTCCGCTGACTTCTAACCGTGATACTGTTTTTGAGTCACCTGTGTATAATTAGAAAGCCCTCCTTGTTGTTTTCTCTACTTCAGCCTCTCAACCCTTTCTTTGTGAGCTTCTTATCTAGAGGCCAGAGAAACCCTCAGTGTCTTATGGACACTACCACAAACACAAGGTACTGGTGGAAGGAAATGTAGATGACAGCTGATCAGATATGTGAGATTTAAATCTGTATGTAAGTGAAAGGAGAGAAAAATTGTTTGTCATCAGTGTCTTTGTTAATTTCTTTCCATTTTAGGAATAGTAAATGCAAAGGGAGGTTGTGTGGTTTTTTTGGGGTTGGTTTTTTTTTTTTTTTTGTCATTTAAAAAAGGTAGAAGAATATTATACACTAAGGGAATGTAATAGGCTGAATACAACTCCAGACATTTTTTGGCATCAAGGACAGGTGCATATTGTATGACGGTTGGCTGACTGACTGAAGGGAAACCATGAAGTTGAGTGACATTTGCTGCTCAACAAGGAACATCTCAAGTTTATATATATTTATGATTCTAGTGGAATTAAACACTCTGGTTATGGGTGCACACATCCACATACATGCTCACACGCACAAAACCCTTGGGAAGGGGCGTACCAAAGACATCATCAGTCCCTCATGTTGTATCTTATCGCTGGTTGAAAAGCATCCCTTCTAAAACTTGCTGCTCACAGTCACATCTGGACCAAAGGTAAACACGTAGCCAGGGCAAATCCAGGAGTTCTCACTCACATCCAGCCTGTTATCTCCTGGTTTTGCTGGCTGACCTCTGCATTTTCACTCAGATGTCTCTGGTAACCTGAAGAACCTGTCAGTGGAACAACTGGCCAGTGGGTCTGTCTGCAGGACAAGCATGGTGAAGATAGGCACCAGCCACACCCCCCCTCCGTCTCACAGGGCAGACATGGTGTAATTAGTGCTGATGTAACTGAATCCAAAATTCTGGCTCTCTGTTCTGAAATAATTTTTAAACAATAGGTTTAATTTATGCTTCTTTTCTGTAGCTAGCTTTACACAGAATCTACACAAAATTCAACTTCCAGTTACATATGGAGACAGCTACTGAAGTCCAATAGTTACTCAAGATTTCTGACGTTAAAAGTGAGAATAGAAATGCTTTAGGTAGAGTTACAAATTTAAAATTAATTGATATTTCTCTTACTTACAATGCCTCAGAACGGGACCAAAATAATTTCTGTACTTATCCCTAAGTTTTCCAGAACTCTTTGATCAGACATGAGAGAACACATGCTGAGTCCAGCACAGGGCAACAAAGAAGATGAAGGGACTGGAGCATCTCTCCTGTGACGAAAGGCTGGGAGATCTGGGACTGTTTAGCCTGGAGAAGAGAAGGCTCAGGGAGACCTTAGCAGTGTGTCTAAGTACTGGGTGAGAGCGAGCCAGGCTGTCCTCAGAGGTGCTTACTGATATGACAAGAGACAACGGACACAGGAAATTTCACCTGATTTTTTCCCTGTGAGGGTGTTCAAATACTGGAATGGGTTTACCAGAGAGGTTGTGGAGTCTCCATCTGTAGAGATATTCAAAACCCAGCTAGATGTGGCCCTGGGCAACTAGCTCTGGCTGATCCTGCTTGAACAGGAGGATTGAACAAGATGATCTCAAGAGCCTGTGATTAGAAAAAGGCAATCATCTGCTTTACAGAGATCATTAAATCTACATATAAATATAAAATTAGAAATATCCTATCATGTTAGTTCTCTGTAACTGACCCCTTCCAAACTTGTGAATTCAAAAAGTATGGCTATAGCTGTACTACAGTTAAAATTTCTCAAATAATTTTTCTTTTGGAAAAGAGAGGTAAAACTTTCCTATGTGTAGAAAAGAGGCTGAATTAGGAGGAGCTATCACACTTCCTTCGTGCAGTCCATTTCATCTGAGGTTCAAAGAATTTAATTTTTTTTTTCCCCCCCTAACACATATCATGGATCACAGAATCATAGATCAGTTTAGGATGGAAGGGACCTTAAAGATCATCTAGTTCCAAACTCCAGGGTTGAAGGTGCTATGGCTGTCTGTCTGCAGGGGCAAGAGGAGTTAGGAGCTAATCCACCCTGGCAGGGATGAAGATGTCCCTGAGCCTAATGCATCTGTTCCAAAATCTACATTGTTAATCAGGCAATTCTCCAAGAACAGAGTTGTGTAAGAGCTGTCAAATGTTTCACTTGAGACACTACTGCCAAAATTAATCCTACCTGAGAAAGTAGCTGGAAATAGGAAAAAGATATAGGTCCATTTTGTATGGCCTTAATCTTGACTTAATAAGATAAGGAAGACATTAGAAATTCAGAATGATAGTTGACTGGCAAATGGTTCATCCTCTTCCTCAACTACTCCTATGATTGCTCCCTAAAAAAGTCACATGGACAGATTAGAAAACTTGAAAGTAGATATCTGTCTGATATTCTGGTAAAGGTGAAATGAAACAAGTCTGCTGTCATTTCAATGCTGTCTACTAAGAAGCAGGAAGCAATGGAAGGTTTTGTTAATAAACCAATGTATTGGTCATAGACTTTTTTTTTTCCTTTTAAATCCGTTTCTTAAAGTCTCTTGGCTATTTTTTGCAAATCACAAAGCTCTAATGAAGCCAGATTAGAAAGATTCAGAAATAGGTTACACTCAATATTCAGAAATAGTAAACCACTAATAGTACTGTTAATACTTGAAGGATTAATCCAACTTCTTTGCTTGCAAAAGCTTCAATAATAAATCCTGATTTTTCCAAGTTAACTTATTACTGATAATTATTCAGTGAAGACCCCTGAACATTTGCATAGCATGGTGGTTCAACACCCAATTGTTTTATTTGGTTACGTGAGTCATAAAATGTTGTTTCTGAACTGCCAGAAATATTATCCACATTCTAATTAATCTAGTATTCATTCTGTGAGAGATTTGCTTTTACTGAACACTCATATTAATAACATTCAATTCAGCTTTACAATAAGTACACTCATTTGACCCTAGAAGACAACACTGCTGTCTGTGAGGTCTGCCATCTTCCACAGGCCCACCTTGCTCAGGAGACTGTCCATTAAGATCCCTGTATATAAGGTAGTGAGGAATTACAACTTCTGATACTTGCTGCACACATGCACCAAATATCCTGAGTCTGGAGAAACAAACTCATTTTAGGTAAACTGTATTCCTTATCTTTGTGTCTTCCTATTCCAATGTATTTCAATATAGCTGAGAGGGTACATCTCCTTCCTGGATTATCTTGTTTATAGTTAATGATGACAGGTATGTGGTCAGAATGCCGTTGTGGTCAGAGTACCGTTGTGATCACTATCACTTGTTGGAAACCTTCTTGGTTTAATAGCAGTTAAGACATTCTCTTAAGGAATCCAAGGGGGAGATTGGAGCAATAAACAAACAGAGCAATAAAGCAAGCTCTGGAGATTACCACTGCAGTTTATAAGCAAGAGACTTGGACAATGTTCGTCATGTAGTTTTGAGTGAACCATTCATTCTTCTTGTACCATACTTCCATGGAGAAAACGACAATGTTAACACTTCGTTATTTCACAGGAATATTCAGAGGACACCATGAACATTTTGAAAATTTCAGGAAATGCAATAAAGGAATCCATTACAAGGGCATGTCTATAGGACAGGCTCAAGCTTCTCTGCCTTCACTTAGAGCCGGTCAGATGACCAGCTGTGAGTTTGTGGTGGATTAACCTTGACTGGGTGTCAAGTACCCACCAAGCCGCTCCCTCACTCCTCTTCCTTGGCAGGACAGGGGGAGAAAATACAATGAAAAGGCTCATGGGTTGAGATAAGGACACAGAGATCACTCAACAACTACCATGATGGGCAAAACAGCTCAACTTGGGGAAATTAATTCACTTTATCGCCAATTAATAACAGAATTGGATAGTGAGGGGAAAAAAAAAATCAAAACAAACCCCACCTTCCCTCCACCCTCTTTCTTCCCAGGCTCAGCTTCACTCTTGACTCTTCTACCTCTTCCACCCTGAGTGGTGCAGAAGGATGGGGGATGGGGGCTGTGGTCAGTTCATTACACTTCATTGCTGCCACTCCTTCCTCCTCACACTGTTCCCCTGCACAAGTGAGGGGTGTCTCCCATGGGATTCAGTCCTTCATGAACTAACTGCTCCAACATGGCTCCTTTCCACAGGCTGCTGTTCTTCAGGGATTGCTACAGCATGGGTCCTTCCCATGGGCTGCAGTCTTTCAGGAATGGATTACTCCAGTGTGGGTCCCCCAGGGGGCCACAGTTCCTGCCAGGAGCCTGCTCCAGCATGGGCTCTCCATGAGGTGCAGCTTCCTTCAGGGCACATCTACCTGTTGTGGCATAGGGTCCTCCACAGTCTGCAGGTTGGATCTTTGCTCCACTGAGGTTCTTTGGACTTCAGGGGTAAAATCTCCTTCACTGTGGTCTTCTCCATGGGATGCAGGGAAATCTCTACTCCAGCTCCTGGAGCACCTCCTCCCTCTCCTTCTCCACTGACTTTGGTGTCTGCAGGGCTATTTTTCTCACATTTGTTCACAGCTGCTGCAAAAAAAATTTCCACCCTTTCTTAAATGTTATCACAGAAGTGCCACCAGCATCACTGATGGCCAGCTTTGGCCAGCTGCAAGCGCATCTTAGAGTTGGCTGAAATTGGCTCTGTCTGACATGGGGCAGCTCACAGAAGGCATCCCTTGCTGCTCCCCTTCCTACCAAAAGCTTGCCGTGTAAACCCAATGAGCTGGAAGACAAATAGCCATGTTGATGCTAGCTTGAAGAGACCATGCTTCCCTGTGTGAATTAGTCCCAGCCAGCAACTAAGCACCACTGAGCCACTTGCTCATGGTCCCCCTCCAAGTGGGATAGGGGAGAGAATCAGAAAAAGACTTGTGGGTTGAGATAAAACCAGTTTAATAATGCAGCAAAGGGAAAGGAAATAATAATAAGGTAAAGGAATATACAAAACCAAGTGATGCACAACACAACAATTGCCCAACACCCGGTGATCTATAGCCCGTCCCTGAGCAGCAATCTCCCTGGCCAACTTCCCTTAGCTTATATACTGAACATGACATCTTATGGCACGGAATATCCCTTTGTTCAGTTTGGGTCAGCTGTGTTGGCTGCGTGTCCTCCAAGCTTCTTGTAGAGAAGTAGCTGAGACAACAGTGGCAGTATGAAAAACTGAAAGCATCATTGACTTAATATAAGCATTGCTTGGCAACTGCTGAAACATCAGTGTTGTCAACACTCTTCTGAGCACAAATCCAAAACATAGCCTCATAGTAGCTACTATGAAGAAAATGAATTCTATCTGATCCAAAACGAACCTGCACACTCCCAGTGTAGAGCTGCTTACTCCAGCAGATGCACAGCATAAGTTGAGAGCATCATATCTCTTCTCTTCATCTAGTTGCAGGTATGCCCATTTGGCAGGTGATCTGCATTTTACAACATGGGCTTCTAAAAAGCTGTACTTCAGATTACTTTTTTTATTTGCACTACCTGAAAACAAGCAGATGCCACTCAGGGTGTACGAATCCATCATGTGTGGCAGCATGCAAACAGTTCATGAGCTATATTTAATCAGACAACGGGTAAGAAAAGGCTACACACAGCTCAGGGAACTCAAGAAAACCGTGAGATATTACCAGGCAAGTCAATAGGCCGGGGCTTGAAGTGCAATATCATTGTAGTTGCTATTGAGTTTTGTAGGGATAACAGCTATGAACAGGTTCAGGGGAGAAAATGAAGTAGCAGGGATGGTACATACAGACATGCCCTTCCTAGTCCTATGAGTATCCAGAGAAAACGCCAGTTTGAAAAGAGAATGAGCAACTAGGTAAAAGTTAGATTAAAGCGAGGGTGGAGAGGCAGAAGTAGATACAAACTCCCACACCATGCGTTAAGGCAGTGACGCTTGCAGCATTTTGAATGGACATGCACAGGAGAGGACAGGATAGGCTTGTCTCTGACAAGGATGAGAGTTAAGGTGGGAGGTGACTGAGACTCAAAGTGCTGAGAATGTAGACATGAATTTCAGGCTCAGGAAGGGTCCCACCTGGGCAAAGACACGCAGAACCATCCACAGCTTTCGGCCATGCTCTTAGAGGAGGAGACAGTAAAGGCAGTTTAAAAGGAGGGCCACGTTACTTATTCTGGACTGAAGCAACATGTGTTACACATTTTTATCATGGAGTTGATCGTGTCAAGAATACATATTAACTGTGTAGCTGTCACAGCTTCTCTTTGTCCCACGCCTGCCCCTTCCCTGGGTGTGTCCTTCATAGCAAGTGCCTCAGGAGACTCAAGATGGAGATAGGTGATATTAGGGTGAAATTAACCATAAAGAAAACATTTAAATAAAAATGATTAACCCAGTGTTAGAGCTATTATGGGACAGAAAAGAAATGTCAGAGAAAAAAAATGTGTACCATGACTGCCCCATTACACTATAATTAGGTTATCTTTGTATAATTTATGGTTAGCTCTATGTCAATGAATTCCAGCAAGAAGAAACCCCTGGCCTGCAGTGAGGCTGAAAGAGGGGAGCCGGTGATGCCTGGATTGCACAGAATTTTTAAAGATGTCCTGGGTGCTCAGATGCGCTCCGTCTATGGAAATTAAAAGGAAACAGCTCCTTCTTGTACAAGTCCCCTGACATCTGACAAGCGACAAGCTAAGGCACCTAAATACCTTCAGACACGTGCACCTAGATTTCCAATTTTACTTTGTTACAGATAAATAATTTTAGGAGGAATTTGGAGGACTTCTCACTGCTTATAACATATAATCAGCCTCACAGTTCTTGATAGGCATCAGCTGAGTTTAATGAAAAGCATTATTTATCTCAAGGGAGGTGAACAATTATTCTTTTTCTGGTCCTCTAACTCCTTCTTCCCTTTAGAGACTAATATTTGACTAGAAAAAGAATCATTAAGAGGGTTTATACTCTTAGATGGAAATCTAGCCCAGTTACTTGACTTAATGACACAAACATGCAGTAATATGTATATATTGATGCCTTGAAGTGAATATCAGGATGTTTTGTCCTGCAAGGTAAATATTGAACCACATGTACAGTGTATTTTCCCTTTGGATCAATACGCCTGTTTCTTCTTAAATCAATAAGTACTTATTCTTACACAGAGGAAAAGTTTGGTTCATAATTGGATAAAAGTGGGTATATAGTAAATGAGAACATTTTTTTTTCTGCAACAGTTGCGGGGCTCAGGGGTTAAAAAAAAATTCAGACCAAAGATGTAGAATGCTGCATACAAGGTTCAGAAAATACTATCATTCACATCTGCTGAGCTAATGTAATAATCATCCACATATATGTCCCAGTTTTCTAACCAGAGAACAATGGTACTTGCTGAAGTAGTCAATAATCCACTTATGTCTCTCTGCTTTTTTGGATATCTTTAACTTCTTGGAGTATTTATTTGTGTGTTACGTTTAAACAACTGGTACAAACATCCAGGGAATCCTGGGACCTGTTTTGTGATTATGTAACTTCAAGATTTGCATCCTAAATATAGTTCAGTTGCAACAGATAGCCTGACTTTGAAATAAGAGGTGAAATGAGAATTTGACCTTTATTTCAGAAACTCAGCATTTTTCAAGATCTAGGAGTTTTCATCTTTTTTCTTCTTTATTCTATATACATGCAGAAATCCTTTACTACAAAAGCATTTCCTGCCACTTCATTGTTCTTGTGGTTGCTACTACAGGTTATTATTAATTAAAAAAAAAAAAAAATTAAAAAAACCCCCACGCTCAAACTTGCCACTCCTAAAATCCATGACATAAATACGTTCCACACTTCAGTAATGCAAACTAGAAAGCTGCAAAAGTGCTAGTCTGATCTATAGTAAGTGAGAATTTAGCCTAGCTGATCTCAGTCTGAAAATGGTAATATTTCATGGAGAAATGCAGAGGGAAAGAAAGTTAAGAATACTATTTAAATATACACAACTAAACAGACTAACAAAATCTCTTCATGGTTATTCTGGCACATCCCCATTTTTTTCCCCCTGAAAAGTTAGGAAAAGAAATAAGCATCAGAAGCATTGCTGTGTTTTGAAATTTAAGAATAGAAATGCTTTTCAGAAACAAAGTAACTTAAGATTACTAACTACATTAAGGAAGGGGAAGTAGAAAGACTCATGACATACACACCTTGTAATATATCTTATGAATAAATGCATAACTACATAAAATAATAAAAGGCTAACTTTACCCTCTAAAGAAGTGTTATTAGGGTTCTCATTTCTCTCTTACTGTAGTAATATGTAACCAAATTCAGAAGCTGTCTGCTGAGTTTGGCTTTTGAGGGAAAACCTCAATTTTCAGTTTACAGTACTACCAGGTGAAAACCCCTTCTACCTGATACATTTATGCCACTATACTGAAATTTGTATTCACCTAGTGAGTTGAGATGTTAATGGATTTTATGTAGTTTTGAATGACTGCTATGTGGCAAATTAAGGTACTCTTGTTAGGACTGGTTTGACATTACGTTGTCATTTTTTGCCAGGATGGAATTTTTAGGCTGTCTGAAGTAAGGCCAGTGTATGGTGGGCACAGGCTTCCTAAATCACTTAGGCCATTTAGGGGGAAGTATTCCATCAAAATATTTTTTTTCCTGCAGAATAGTAAAACATAATACACACCCCGTCACCCCAGACACCCCAGATTTCTGAGCTCTGTGTGAGACTGCACAGCACTAAGTAAATTATGTGCCCAGCCTCCCACTGACAAGGGAGGAGGAAACTGGGTGGAGAGAAAGCTGGCTGCTGCTGCTGTGAAAGGGGCGTGGGAAGAGGAACCTGTCTGGCAGTCCCTAGTGTGACTGGGAAAGCATTGAGGGAATCACACTTTCTTTACCTCTTCTGAGGCCACTGCAGCAACTGGTCACTCCTGTGTGCAGTTGTTTGACCCAAGTACTCCAAGTTATAAGTGCATAACATTCCTTGTATTGCATCCGTAACTTCATTGTTATTAATACAAAAGGTGAAAGCTAACAGATGACTTCAATTGCATTTCACTGTGCTATTCCTGTTTACAATTTGCAAAGGTGTAACGGTTGCAAATTGGCCCAGTGTGACCTCTACACTTCCAATAGCACCACTTCACCTCCTTCATGTCCTGTAACTTTCCTTCACCACTCCCAGAGGCATAGGAATTTTGCAATTATTTTCCTCTAATTCTTCCAGTTTCCCCAGTAACCCCATCCTCCCTATCATTCCTTGATCTCCCTCACACCCATTCTCACTCCTTTCATTACTTTTCTGTATAATCCATCTCCCCTGTTCTCCCATACCAATTCTGCAGCAGTCTCTGCCATCTTTTACTTCCCCTGCCTGTCCAGTTACCTCCTACATTTCCCCTTATCGGAACACACTGAGTGTACTGTCTGCAAGCACTGATAAGATTTCCTGTATTCCATTTCCACCCTAAAATGTCTAATCTAGTTTCTGCACCTTTTACTACACTGAAATTAAGAAAGTTGAACTTGTTCAGACTAGAGGACCATTTAACCCAATATTCTGTCTTGCACAATGACCAAAACCATATGCCTGTGAAGTGTTATCAGTATAGGCGAGGATATAGGGATGGTCTCTCCACCACCCTCAGCTACTCTGGTCAAAATCTCTAATAATCACTTTGCAGCCAAGTTTCCAAGCCAGAGCTTGCTTATTCTTTTTTCTTTGTCTGCATCCTTTTACATAATCATCTTTTTCTTGATGACTTCAAAATCATTGCTGATTTTTGGTCCTCTTCCTAGCTCCATCACATTTTTTGGAAGCTCCTCTTGTTCTTTAAACATCTTTTTCTGGGGAGGCTTCTGGGCTCTGTCCTAGGCCTTTTCTTCCCCTACTTCTCCAGTTAGAAGATGCATGGTGCTTTTGCAATTACAATTTCAGCTAACAATTCTGTGTTGATTATTGTCAGATTTATCAACCAGACTTTCCTGTCTGGTTTCTGTACTTTTCCACCCAAACTGAAATGTCAGTCTTCCCTAACATGTCTTTGTGAATATTTCTCTAAGTTGGGTTCAACAGTACCAAAACACGTGTCATTCCCCCCGCCTCGAGTTCTGACCGCGACCTCCTTCTGAATCACAGTACAGCAAATCAGCATCCTGCCTCTTTACTGAGACTGTCACCCAAAAACCTCATCCTCAACTCAGAATTCTCTCGTTTTTCACATTCAGATTATTGCCAATACTTGAAAACTATTTTAGAACATTTCCAGAAAATGATCTCCGTTATACATCCGACAGTTATAATAGCGAACTCCAAGTTCTCATCCTCTTATATCTTGATTACTGCAATATTCTTTCTTCTAATCATGACAAAAAAAACCCCAAAAACATCTAGCTGCAGTCATGTTCATTCCAAATGAACAGAGATCATTATGCTTGTCTGCCCCTTTGACCAAATTACATATTTTCCTAGATACCTGCATCAGAAATTCATTCTCACTTAAAAAAGGAAAGAATCCGGGGTTTTATTGACTCATTTCTGGCCTATGATTTCTCATTGCCTATCAAAATGTAAGCCCTGATATTCAGTGGGCATTTGAAACTTCCCTCCACCATCCAGTAATTTATTTTTCAAACAAGAACCTTTTTTCTCTCTCCCATGCTGCTCCTCACTGAAAATGCCTCCTGTTTCTTCCACTGTTTTGAAGTTCTCACCTATGGCCTTGTGGGAAACCAGAATTACTGTTTCTTAAAGTTAAAACCAACAGCCTGTTTTTAATAGACATAAAAGCACTGAAATTTATAGTTATAATGTAGTGGGAAAGGCTTCATGAGGACTAAAAGATGGTGGTTTGAAGAATAAACTATGATATTTCTGATCATAAGAAATCAGTATATGGATACTTCCAAGAAGATTAGTGTAGCCTGACTTGTCTGGGTAAAACAACTATTAATTCCAACATTGATAGACATACACAGTATTTCAAAGGTCCTCAGTAGAGAACAGTGATGATAAATGCAACAAAAAAAAATACTGATTTTGCATATTTTTATTGTATTATGTGAAGGATTTTCCCAATGAAGTGGAAGATTTTATACTGCTCTGAAACCAGATTATATGAACTCCACTTCTTTCTTTTTCAATTGGTGAGGGCATTATTTAGTAGTGAGATGAAGGAAGAAGCCCAAAGCAATCAAGAAAAATGTGAATGATGGCAAACATTCTGTTTAGGACAGAAGATGAAGCCTCCATCTGCTTGTCCCAGCATTTGAAGGATCATTTCAGGAGGGTGAGAGAAGCCAGCACTGCCTTGATTAACTGGGTGTGTAGAGTTTTGGGGGGTGTAGGGGGGGTTACTTTTCTTGAAGCACATACACAAGACAGAGGAAATCATATCATTACCCACATGAGCCTGTGGTTTGGAAAGACGAGCGGTTGGCTTCCGGCAGCTGCAAGGAATGATGGGGAGTCAGATAGGGCCAGGCTGTCACACGCTCCATATGCTTTTTTGCAACACTTTTCCCCCATTTTTTTTAAAAGCAGTAAGCATGCTGTCCGAGTCTGCCAGAAAAATGAATTACATAGGTGTCCCCTCACTCAGCTATCAAACCCTTCGCTTCCAACCTACTAAATAAAGAGAGGGGCTGTTGCATTCAAGAAACACTAAAAAAAAAAGGGAAAGAAAAAAAAAAAGGTAAAATCGTTTTCATGCAAGCCCATACTAGAGAATCAGGAAGATATTCATTTTATTCTGTGTATCTAGACAGTGATTTTAATGTTATGTAAATGCAGCAGGCAATTCCTAATCTATCCTGAAATGCATGTGTCAGAGCTCTTGTGTAGTACAGGTTACTGATGATAAAAACAAGATGTGTTTTTATACGAGGAAGGGACATGATTACCAGCTTTAGAATTTTTTCTTTCATTACAAATTTAAAACAGGACAAGCCAGTGCAATGGAAACTGAGGGGTACCACCACTGAAAAAGATGGTGTCTTTTCAGAGTCAAGTTTGACAAGCATTGTTTGCCCCTCTCCTTGAAACCAGAACATCTAGACATGGTAGCAGCCGCTTAGACTTTAAAAGTGGTTAAGTAAAAAAGCTTCTATTAATCCCTAGTGCACCAGTGTTCCTCATTTTTCTTTCTTCTTTTTTTTTTTTCTTGTAAAAAGGAAACTTATCTTGTCTAAAAAATGTTTCCAAACACTGAGTCGAGTTGAGGTTGTCATGATAAGACAATCTTCACATCAGGAGGCTTTTTCAGAGAGGAAGAAGAAGCTCAGATACAGGCAGGGTCCAAGCCTCAGATCCAACTGTCAAGGAAGTTGATGCACAAAAGATCTTAGACTGACATTTATGTTGCTGTTACATGCTTAGGTGTCTTGGCAGAACAATCCAGCATCTCAGACCAAAACTCATCTGCCACCTCAACCTGGGAGCCTCTCAGTTTGTTTCCCCTGTTCAGTCAGCACCCTGCTTTTACCCCACAAGGCAGCAGTCAGACTGTGCACACAGATTGTGCATCCACATAGACATCTCTCCTCTGCCTGAGCAAACTCAGATTTGTGTGTGCACCCCTCTGGTTAAAACCCTGAAACTCCCATGCACTGACTCCTGTGGGGTCACGAAAAGCTCCAGGACCTAGCTTCAAGCCTCTTTTCTGCCTGTATAAAGCTGTTAGGATTTAACAGGCAAGACAGAGGCAGCATTACCCTGAATGGTCAATACCTCAGCAGTTCAATGAACTGTTCAATTATATGTTCTCTTAAGGCATATATAGGCTCCTTCCTGCAGGCAGATGGGGAACTTGAACCCAGGTCTCCTATAGCTGTAACAAGGACGACATATAGCTGTAACAAGGACAATCAGATAAAAAATTGTGTGGGGAGAGCAGGAAGCAGGGTGAGAGGAGGAACTTCTGCTGTGTTTTGTCAGAAAAAAGCGGACATCACAGGGTAAAACCAAACTATCAAAGGAGATTTCAGGGGCTATCAAGTACCAGCTCGTGTTTCCCTGCAGGCTGGAGTTATATATGTGGCTGGTTAAGAGAAGGACCATAAACTAGTCAAGGCGAGCAGAGCTGAGGTACTTCCCTCCTCATGCACTGATCTGGGTGGAATCTATTCCAAGAAGTTTAGCAATGCTCTTCAAGACATCTGTAGCTTTTGCACTCAAGTGACACTACAGGTCTCCCCTAAAACTGAGGCTGATTGACCCCTGAGCCAACTTAGAAAGCATCCAAAGAGCCTTGGTGATACCACAACATGATGGTGTTTTCCTTGCTCCTGGGAATTAGGCAACATGACACAGTAATATTTCCCCTACTTGGCAGCAGTCTAGAAAACTTCTGAATTCTCATTTTAATTCAACACGGCAACATCTTTGTGTTGCAGAGAATTTCCAATGAGGCCAAAGAAGGCTCAGGATCCAGATATGGATCTCAAATCCCATTTCTAACCACATGACTGTTGTGCATTCAATTCCACCATCCATTAACTTGAGATAAACTGGGAGAAACTACACTGAAATTTCAATATAATCAAGACTTCACTTGTAAGTGATGCCAGTCAAAGGATTATACTTCTGTGAGAAGCAAAAGTAATTTTATTTGGTCTGAGGCTTCTACTACCACATACAGTATACAACTGTAAGCAGAGGAAACTGGAGCAAGGTGATATGTGATAGTGAAGCTGATCACCCAACTGGCTAAAACCTAACCCAATAAAAGCAGAGAAGAAACAAGGCACAGGAATAAGGATCTGCAAAATCAAGGAAAACCCCTCCATTTTTGCAAATTACTTCACCTACCTGACATGCAGACAAGCCATCAGTTGGGTCTACAAACCAGTCCTCAATCAAATTCACTTTGTTCTTTCATTTTTGGAAAGCTTCATTTTCTAAAGTCTCTTTGCTAGCTAGAGAGGTGATCACAGACCTTTTTTTTAAGTCCAGTTCTCATAGTGACTGATGTGTAGAACTTGAGGTATACATGTGAGCTAAGACTGCTCTCTTTAGAACCCTCCAAAATCCATAAATTAAAAAAATAAAATTGTAGATCTTTCACAGATTTATGCTTTTATCACTGATAATATCACATGGTGAAAAATACTGAAGAAATTTTCCAGAGGAAAGGACAATTTCTTCTTTTCTTTCCCTTGTTCCTGTGTGTGAAGGGAAGTGTTCATTTCAGAACAAAACGTGCTTCTCATTCACGCTCAGCTTGAATCCTTAGCACACTTCAATCTTCCTTCAATACTAGGTTTAAACTTACAAACATAATTTATGCATCCAGTGTTTACTGAGAAATGATAACTAGCATATTCTAGAATAATCCTAAAGAAAAGGTTTTCATTAAAAAGCTGGGAACACATGGCATCCCTCATAGCGGCTAAATTGTCCTGGTGAAATCCCCTTGACTTTTGAATGACTAGTATTCCATATAGCTCTGGGACACAAGGTTGAAACTCCTAAAAATGACAAAAAGGACTGAAAAACAAGCTCACGTTTGAAACGGAGTCTCATAAGACAATTTTTATTCCTATCAATGATGGCCAGTTTTAGCCTCAAACCTGTACAGAAGAGCTAGGGTAGCAATGGATAAGCATATGGAAACTCTTTATTTAGAGAGCAAACTTGCTGGTGAGCAAAAGTCAGCAAAGGCTTACTAAAATCAGCTGGTGCTGTGCAAGGAATGTGTAGGTCTCATGCTATTACCAGAGTTCATACTTCATTAGCCTAATTCCTATGCCAAAATTAGGTGTACTAGCTGGCCATATAGGGCTTTACTTGCACAAACAAGCACAGGGTGTTTTATCTACTCATGTTCCATGTTAGTGAAAAGACAGCCTTTTCCTTTCTTGACCTAAGCAAGAGTTTTAGTCTCGGGACAGGTGAAGAAACTGTGCCAATATCTTGTGCGTAAACAAGCAGGCACTCTGACGATGCTGATCCTCATTCAAAAACTAGCAGCAAAAAGCAACAGGAAAAAAAAATAGTTCAGCTTTTGTGAAAGAGACAAAAGACAGACATTTTCTTTTCATCAGAATGATCATGACTATTTCATTTTGAGATCAACACTTAAAATATTTACTCGACATTACATCAACATTCATAATATTTTAAACAAGTTCTATGCATGGTCAAATAGTATGTAGGCATTTGCAAAACAATTTGTCAGCATTGCCTCTGAGGTGTTTTTTAATGAAAACGTGAAATTTCCTTAAAAAAAATGTTTAAATGCAAGCTTTCCAGTGCAGTCAATAAGAAATTTAGCTGAGCAAAAATAGTACATTTGAATTCAAATGAGCTGTAAATACACAGTGTCTAGCAGGAGTATGTAAAAACTATTTAGTAAAATAAGCAATATTCTATTGCAATATGTTAAAAATTAGCTGTATAGGGGAGCTAAGGTACCTGAAGCCTGCTATTTTATATAAGCTGTATACCAGGGAAGGCTTAGTCTGGCTGATGGTGTCAATGGAGTTATCAGAAGTACAAGCATTTATCTAAGTAATTGCATAGGAGAAAACATTAAGAACTTGGCACATGTTAAAAATGATTCCTAATTAAAATGTTATTTAATAAACAGGCCCATTTTATTATTCATGGACTAAAAAAAAAAAAAAAATTAGTAAGTGACTGCTAAACAAGTAATTATAAGGGTAATAAAGCTCTCCGTTCTGATTAGGGAAAATATTCATTTCATGACCATCCAGTGATCCATTTTCTACCACAGCTGTCAAATGAGGCAGCCTGCAACCATTTAGAGAAGTACTATTGTTATTCTGCTTATGTAATACTGCTATTACATTTTGTAACAGTAATGGTCTCAAACTAGTTCTCAGGGTAATTATAGATCAGCTTGCTTATACGTGAACTGCTCTTGAGTCTTTCTTAGCTCACAGGTAAACTGATGCAATTTTGCTACTAGGGTTGTGAAGCACAGGGTGGATTTATAGCTTTCTGCCCTTCATCAGCATCACTCAAAGCAGTCAGCACACCGAGTCAGGTTGTGATGAAAGTGATTTCCACCTCTCTCTGCCTTCAGTCGTTGAAGTCTTGGCAGAAGAGCCCAAACCTGATTACCACCCTCATCACTGTTAGCTGATGTAACTCACCATTCCCGCAGGTACCCCTGCACTGTGCGCCAACACACTGACTTGAGAGATGAAAAACTGAGGGGTGCTAGGGGGTTGGGGGGAGCAGGAAGAGTAATGAAAAAATACAGAATGGGTTTAATGCCTTAGGTTACCTTCCTGTCAGTAGTTTAAGACCCAGTTTCCCTTTGATTTTCCCTGTTCTGGACAAAACCTTCATAACTTCCTGCACGTTTTTCGTTTCCAGCTTGTTCAGGCACAGGAGACCTGGATACTACCATGGTGGGAAACTGATCAGGCCTCCAGACCATTATCTGCCTCGTTTGTCTTATCTAGACTTGGACTTGTTCAGTCATTGAGAAGACTAATTGCACTCACAGAAGTAAGTACTTCCCCAGCATTTTTTAAACAGGCTGTGAGCCATCTGTCTCATCTTTCTTTATTGGTGGAAGCCAGTTAAGCCATGAAAACAGATTTCATAACTGAGAAGGCCCATAAAAATGTGCTATCAATTATCTCTTTGTATGTTTCCCTCTCTTTTTACAATAACTTAATTATGCTTTGTGGAGTAACACAGGTGAGCAACAACTCTTCCGCTCAACTGAAAACATTGATGCTGTACAGTGAAAGAGGAATAGTTGCTGTTCTTCCCCAAGACTGTGGCAAAGGAACAGGATGTGTTGCAGTGGGAGACTGTTCTTCCATTGTCATTAGTAAGGCATGTATTTACCTTATCCAGTCTACTTGGAGATTATCTACATTTTTCTTACCATCAGAAGGTGGTTTGTTTGAAACAAGGTGGCAGGATTAGTCCCCCTGCACTTGAAGGAATCTCAGAGCAATGTCTGGATCCAGACAGCAGATGTTAATGTGTTCTCCAGTTAGCAAACCGGCACACCCAGTTAGTCCCCAGAGGCCCCTGGCAGCACCAGTGTTCAGCTGGGAGCACATCAGGATGCTCACCACGTGGAGGAAGATGATACAGTGGTTCTTACTACTCCCGTGTGATAAACAGCAAAGGGAACGATTGCACTTTGCGAGGCAGCAGCCCAGCTGGCATTCTCCCTTGATATTCACATCTTTGCATGGCATCAGATAGTGGATTAGGAGATAAGGGCTGAACATTTATTATCTTACTTAGCAAAACCAGTGTTCTTTAAAAATCACTCACAAGTCTTGGATGCCATGCAAGGAAAGTTTGGTTTTCAACTGAAGTACCTTAGAAAAGATTATTACTCCTGCTACTATACTTAAAAGGGAGATTGCAAGTGCTACAATCTTTGTTGTGAAGTACAAAAAAAGGGAAGAAATTCTTAACTATAAAATGCAGGAGATGAATTCTCAGAATTAGTAACCTCTTAACCAATGTCCTGATTCCCAGTATTAGATAGTATTTAGGAAGTGACTCTAAGACAATGTTTATATGAACAATTTTTTGTGTATTTAGGGCCTTACCTGTGTTCCTCCACAGTGTGTGCTGTCAGTTCTGACATTCTGAAAAAGTATTCTGGAGATCATCAGCATAAGGGACAAGGGCGCTTAACAGTAAGATGCAAGAAATATGCTAGCTGGCTACACTTTTAAAAGTTTCATGTAGTTTTCCATGCCTGTTGAAAGTGTTATCCCTTAAAAGCAATTGAAGATGGGACAACTTAAAAAAGAATCACTCAAACACACTAGCTAATCTGGAATAAATTTCAGCAGTGAAGCACTCCACATCCTGTGGGGTGGATGAGAAAAAACAAGGTATCCAGACTCTTCCTCTTTCTTTTACTTTTTCTTTTATTCCTTTTTCTTCTTCTTTTTATTAAGGCAAAAGATTCCAGGTGAAAAATACAGTCCCAAGCACTACCTGGGAGAGGATGAGCACAGGTGTTCTATTTCTTACTCCGAAGAGAGAACAGGACACAATTAGTATTCTCCCCTTTACAAGAGGATTGTTTGTTCCTACTTTTTTCTCCATTACAAACCTGGAATACTAACTCACCTTCTTTAAGAATTTTTAATTTAAGGATTTTTAATTATTGTTTAGAACATAGTGTATTTTGCCAGGTAAGACCATAATGAGAAATTTAGATCTTATTTCCAGGAGCATCTTGGAAACTAAAGCAATTATTTCTCTAAATAGATTTCAGTTCTCAATTGCAAATCAGCAGCAGCTGCTCACTGTTCAATAAAATAAGTGCTCTAGCCAAAGATCCATGCTTACACAGTTCAAAAGGGACAAGAGAGGTTCTTTTATTCAGGTCTCCTGCATTCCTATCATTGCACTTCGATGGTGTACTTTTATGGGGAAAAGGTAGGCAGCTAGAGCCCTCCTCCACCCCCTTACTGACATAGTATTTCCTTGCCTCTGAAGCACTAGATGTTCCAAATGAGACAGAAAACTCCGATGAATAGGAATTTCTTGTTCTTCGATCTCTATTCTTAGACCAGATCGTCTCAAACTCATGCCCACTTGCTGCTTTAGGAACCAATGGAGGATTCATGCATGAAAGCTGCTGCGGCTGCAAGGGCTGGATGTACTCTTAGAGGGCCATTTCTATTATGCTTACCATCGTGACATTAATCTCCCATAGCTAAGGCCTGTGCCTTGAAACACTGCTGATTTCATCTGCAGTAAGATTACGAGAGGAATCTTACAAACCCTATAATAAGAAGGCAGAATTTTTTCTTTACAACATTTTTATCCAAGATGGTGTTTAATTAAAGAAAAACCCATATGCATGTGAGACACTTTAAAGGGAAGTTTGCTAGTTTAGTTGATACATAATGTGCTATTGTAAATTGATATCATCTATGGAATATAACTGGGTTTTTTTCCCTAGGATTCTGCCTGGAAAACAGTCAAAATCATAAGTCATTCTTCACATTCCCACGCAAGGGTTTCTCACATCTAATCACACCCTTTAATAAGAAACATAAGTGACAAGGTATGTATTAATATCTACGTAAACAAAAATAAAAGTATGGACTTTCCCAAATAAGTGTATGCTGCAGTTCTGCCCTGAAAGTAGCTTAAAAGAGGGAGAAACTGGGGAATGTAGCAGAACCCATTGTGTACTAAATTATATTTAAAATCCACCTACTAGCAATTCAGGAACCATTACTGATTAATAGATGCTCTGTACATTGCAGACAAAATATCAGCTTTCTCTGGCTATGGGTGCATCAGCTTCTTGCTCTGCATAGCATTATCTGATAGCCATATATTAGTTCTTTAAAACGTTTTTACAGGAAGTGTGGTCTTCAGCACCTCACTCAGGGCCTCCTGGCAGATAGTCAAATAACCACCATAGCAGTTTTGTACTGAATGCTGCCAGTATTAGTGCCTGAAAATCAGGAAATCCTGGTAGCTGTGTTTGACCACTGAAGTGACCACCGGCAGAATTAGACATCTCAGAAATACAGGATTTGGCGTTTGTTATTTTACCCTGAAAACCAAAGTAAAAAAAAAAAACAGACCAGATACTTATGTTAGATACCTGGGGATGCTAGCATTCACACGGATCCCCACCCAAAATGGCTGGAGACATCAGAAAGCCTACTCCTCAAATGAAGAGTCATACAAGAAACAAGCCTTACTCTAGAGAAACTCCAGGTAACAAGTTCTACCTTTACTGATCAAGAAGTTGTGAAACAAACCCTAATAGCTATTAGTTCAGTCCAGACTAAAAAAGAATCCTTGGTAGCAGGACAGACAGAGATCAGCAAAGAACACGTGCACGACAGTCCAAATCCAGTATATATATTGTGGAACAAATAATGACAAATGGAAAGAAAAATGCCTGGACATAAGGCAGGAGTGGAAGTGACAAAGGAAACCTTACCACTTCACAGCCTGCCCTGGAGTCCCTGCAGAACAAACTGCCAAACCTGACAAGAAAATGTGTCACTGAACTCAGAAAACTTTCATCAGTCAGAAGATATTGATGCTGACTATGGACCTGCACTGACCCAAACCCACCGATTATTGAAAAGAAGTCACTGATTATTACCGATGATAAGATGTTTGTATCTTCCATGTTACGTCAAAGAAGATGACAAGCTGAGATGAGATGATGAGATACTAAGTGTCTGCTTGGTGACACCCTGAAAAGAAGATAAGGAAGAGACGGTTTCAGGTAATAGTTTCAGCAGCCTTGCCTTGACCTCAGAAGTGATGATTTATCAGGTCACTACCTATGAGAAAGTGTCATAAAGAAGTCCCTGTGGTGTGGATCCACACAGCTACAACCCACGCATTTGAAACAGAAATGCTGTGATGCAGGGGTAAGGCTATGTCAAGCCAAGCCAGCAGTGACGACAGGCGCTCTAAGCAGGGCATGCTTTCCCAGCGGAGAAACAGATGGCTGTGGAAAAGGAGAGCGGGTGTGTTATCCTGGGACAACATATCTCTGTCTCCCACTGAGGGCCCAGGATAGCTAGCGTGACCAAGGACCAGCTGGGAGAGGAGAGTCAGAGCAGTTCAGAGCTGGTGATGTTTCCAAGATCCATGTCTGCTGAACGGAGAGAGCTGCCTGCTGCTTGGCAGGGGTGGACTTGTGACTGGGAGGTAATTGGGTTTCCAGGGTGAAGAGGAACCCATCTCAGCAGGTTTCAGGGCAGATGCCTGCCGGGCTTTATATTTCCATATGGAACATGTGTTAGGGAACATGTGTCTTGGTCTTACATAAAAAACCTGTCCAGACTGCCAACAGAACACTGTGAGACAGTGATTGCAGAAGACCTTACAGCTTGTCTAAATCTGCTGTTTAAAATCCACCCTGGGAAGAGATTGGAACTCAGTCATTTCCTAACAACACCTGGAAGGGCGCAGGCTGTCCCCTGTCCCCAGGACCACCAAGAGCATCCCCTGACTTCCAAAAGGCCAAGGATGGTAGCTCAGTTCAAATGCACACAAATGAATCCGTAGCCTTAAAATCTGTTGCAGACAACATCTACTGTTCTTCAGCATGTAATGAGGTTATGGGAAGGGGGAGGCGTATTCTGCTGGTGGGGAGAGGGCGGCGCATATTGAAAAGAACAAACGTCAAGTCAAGTAAAAAGAAGCTGAGAATGTAAAATTGTCCATGATTGCCAATAGGCATGCAATGCATTCTGCAAAGTGCCTGGGTAACAGGAAAAGAGATGACATTACGCTATCATCAGGAAATAGGAGATAATGAAATAGATGCCAATGCAAGTTGCAGCCTAATGAAATAGTTCCTCTTTTCCACCCTAATTTTCCTTTTTTCTTTTCCAATCCCAACACACAGCATTTCACCCAATACATCAACTCTTTTTTCATTCATCAGGATTGAAAAGTTCACCCAATGAATATACTAGTCACGTGTTTTCTTCTGACATATGAATGATATGTAAATATTGCCTGTTTGGCATCCTAAAGCTGCTTAAGATTCCTTGAGCTGGAAGTGGGAGAAACCAGCAAAGAAAGGTTTTTCAGCTAAGAAAACCTGTGTCCAGTTCCTCACTTAGCTTTTCTCCTATGACCACAAGCATTTTCCCATTGTAAAATTAAGATGATGCACGCTCCTTACTCACAGAAGGAATCTCATCTACCCAAGAAAAAGAGTTTATTTTGGAAAAGCACATGCCAAGTTATGTGGAAGTTGCTTTAACCCTCGTTCAGTGGTCATGGTTAGCCATCAAACTTACCATCCACAGGGAGAATAAATTGCAGTTCCCATTCAAAACTGTGTTAGCTTTCCGTTGCAATTTCAACGGTTAGTATGTCTTTATTTTAAGCTCCTTATTAAAAAAATTATTAACACACCACTCCTTTCCCACCAAAGTAGATGCACCATTTGATTCTGAGCTTCCAAGGCTGAGATGCTCAGAGGAGAGACTCCTCCTTTGCACCTGTTTGTGAACCGTTCAGCCCTTCAAGCTAGGAGATCTCAGTGCAAGTAAGAATCAATCATTAGTGCAGGTAGAAGCTTTCAATTAAAAAAAACCCCTACCTTGTTAAAAAAACCCCAAACAAACTAAATTAAAAAAACAACCCAACAAACCAAACAAACAAAATAAACCTGTTAAAAACAAAAAAAAACCATTCACTTCAAATTTTGTCTTTCTGTATTACCAAATTTCAGCTTGAGGGAAGGAAAGTTCTCAGTGTTGAGGAATATTGTCTGGTCAGCTATATAGTTTATAACCATAACACCTATTACAAGTGACAGATTAACGCAGCCATGACAAAGCTCTCAGGCCTGGGAACTTTCCTATCACATGTGGCTACTGGAATATATGACTCTTTCTACGTCATTCCTGCACAGCCCATATGGAGATTGTCCCAGCACACGCTCTGCCAGCTCACAAAGAGGACCATATTCACAATTTCCCCTAACCCGTGCTTTCAGTCCCACCTTCCCCCTGCAGCTTCATTCATACAGCTGAAGCGTCTCATTTAAAGCAAATGCCTCACTCCACCTCCACACAAGAATTAGCAACTTTTACTTCTGCACCATCTCTTTGCCTTGCATGCCCACTGACAGGTTTGCTAGATGTGACAACCAAAGCTGACCCATTCCTTCCCAGTGCCTCCCAGCTTCAGGATGCACCAAGTCACTCCCACATGGCTCATTTCCTCCCCCATCTCGGTTTCAGCACCTTCCACCAACCTTGGCAGGAGAGAATAAAGTCCTCACTATATATAGTAAGGCGCACAGACATTTCTCACATGGTCTGGGTGGGCAGCGGGTGGGAGAAGAGAACAGTGAGTATTGCACCTTTCTGGGTAGGGAGCACATTCAAACTTGCCTCAGAAAATGTTTCTCTTCATAAGAGCCAACAGTTTTACTGTAAACACTTCAGAGCTTACCTTTACCTCCTGAGCAACTCTTAAACTTGAGGCATTATGCAGCTCTGAATGGTCTTTTAGTTATGAATGCAGTATCTTATTATCTCCAAAGGGAAAAGGTAGTTAAAACAAACCCGACGTCTTGCTCTAAATTTGAAGTTGCTTTCAGAGCATATCTTAAAGGACATGTACTGTACATATTGTATAACTAACGCCAGTTCTCACAGTACTGCTCAACTACACACCTTCCTGGGAAAACTGTTTTCCTCCTGAGGAACTAATCAAAAAATCCAAGCCAACAAAATTTTTAAAAAACCCCCGCCATAAACCAAATAGTTTTTAAGAACAGATTTCAAAATTTGGAATTTTCATATGTTGTGTTTTTCCTTTTTCAGCCATTCTCTCCCACCTACTCCACACTCCAAATATTCACCATAAATGGACATTTTGCACATAAATATTTTTTTTCAGCAACTGAAATTCACATTTATTTTTTTTTAACCGCTTTCTCCAAAATTCTTTTGATCATTTTGTGAATCCTCTGACCGCACTACAAACAGTGTCTGCTGGCAGAGCCGTCACACTAGTACTCCTAAACCGCTTTCCTCAAACAACACATACATTGCCAGAAAAAAGGACTGTGGTGGCTGCTTGCAGCACCCTGGCATATATACGTGGCAGTGCTGTGGTTAGTTTCTCACCCTTAACCAATGCAGCAGTACAGGCAAAGTTTGGTGGTGACAGGTCTCTCGGCCAGAAAGTGCTCCCATTGAAACAAACACAGTTCTGCGTTTACTTCACTGAATCTTTTCCCGGCCTGAGTCCTCCCAGCGTTACACACAGACCTTTAAACTGCCTGCTTCATACACACAGCCTTACGTGAAGCGACACTGAGGAAGGAGCCATAGCCCAGATTTTGAGAATACTCAGCTAGTGGTGCTGCGTAGCTGGAGACTGCACCCTTGTCCTGAACGCAACTCTTTTTCTTGAGGTAGAAAGCAAAAGCCTCCCCAGGGGCCTGCAGACCAGAGACATTCAGACGCAGACTTTGCCTGAAGCATAGACACAGTACGTATACGAGCACGTTCACAGTATCACCTCAGTGAGCTGTGTCACAAGGACAAGACAATACACAGATTACAAAGACATCCTTTAACTCTAACCCTTCAGCTTTGGACTGCAATAGCATTCTGGTTTATCTAGGAACAAATGCAAGCCATAAAATAGCACTCTGGGTCAAAAAATAGACTTTTTTTAAAAAAAATAAAAACAACCATAAATCATGATCAGCTACCCTCTTATAAGCTGATCTTATCAGGGTTGAGTCACATCAAATATAAACTAATCTCCAGGAAACAAAACCCCTCATTTTACTCTTGCTCTGGAAACTCTTTGTGAGCAACACCTCATTTTTGCCTAAGTGTCACAGAAAGACCATGTGAAAGAGTAGGGAAAACAAAACTCAACAGTGAGGCAGCAGCCAAAGTAGGGTGATGTACATTGTGAGTTACCATCATATTATTCTTACAAACAGATAAAGTTTAGATGGGTTCTCCATCCAGCTACATCCTTCAGTACTGCTTGTGCAGCAAAGAGGGAGCCATGAGTCTTTTGTCGTTTCCCTCCAGAGAATTCCCCTCTCCACAGGAATCCTCCATAGCCAGAAAGCTGGCAGCAGCTTCTCCTGATCCTACAGCAGCTTTCCTGACTCTGGCACCAGACCAACTGCTACAAGGCATAGTGAGAAACTACGTGCCAGGGATGCGAGGAGGAAGCATCTTCAGGAGGAAACAAAGGCAGACGCTTCTCAAAGGAAGAGAATTAAAAGGCCAGGTAGTAGATCACTAGAGGAGAAAATACTCTGTACCTTTAGGTCTTTACATGATAAAAACAATGTGCAGAAGCCACATGGATGTAACTGTTTTGAAGGCACAGAAAAAAATCATGCTTTAGCTGCTTTTTAGAGCTGTTCCTGGCAACTAGCAGAATTAAAAGCATCATAAGGGCCTCAACAGACTCACCTATTTAAAGAGACAATAGAGAAATGCTACATGATGGGTAAAGGAACAAAGCAAGGAAAAAAAAGTAAATTTGCCCTAGAAAGAGAAAACCAAGGGCATGATTCAGTAAGCTTCATCATAGCCATACACCTTAGCTACAGGTCAGATTTGAAAAATCAGTGCTTCATACATTTTCTTAAAATAAATTATGGAAAGAGGACATTGATGTGCCTTCAAACCAATCTTACTCCCCTCTCCTCCCCCAAAAAAATCAAGTCCCTATGGTAGAGATTTAATGCTAGAGTAATATTTCTGTGACACTACTGAGCACCTGGAAGAGGGCTGTGATTCCCCATCATCTTGCCTCTCAAAAGACCCCATGAAACCCAAATGCAGAGGAGAGTGCACGCACCACTACGTCTATATTCCCAAATACCTGAATGTGAAATACTTCCAGTGGAGACTGTCCTCTGCTCATGTATTTCCTGTAGTGGATTAGGTGATTATATACTGATTCATAAGTAATGCCATATAATTATACAACTACAATTACATATCATATGCATACTCATGGGAAAGTATGCACCTTTTTATTTTGGATTAAAATCCTGCTCCAATTAATTCGCTGTCCAGGTTCCTTCCAATTTCAATTGAGATTATTTTTTCCTGCAGTATTTTGTGGTATTTCTCTTTTTTATCTAGTACATATCTTCAAGAATGTGCAATACAGGTGAATTTTAAGTGTTGAATTCCAAAGTCAGACTTTGGGGGCACATGGAAACCAATGTCAATACACAAAGCTGAGCTGCTCTTATGTTAAGAGTCATTAGATGTGTGAATTCGGGCAGATATCTGCTTTTTGCCTTAGTTTCCCTAAAACCAATATTGGGATCTATTGAATAGTACTGTAAATAGACCAAGGAGCTATTAGTGCTAGATAATAATTAACCCTTCAGGGAATCATAAGCAAAAAGCATAAAAGTGACCTAGCTTCTCATCTCTCCGTTGGTTAGCCTTGAGGGACTTTGGCAGGGCAATGTAGGAGAGCTCTGGCTAAAATCCACAAGAGGTACGAAGGCACACAAATCCAGCATGAATCTGCTACTGGTATCCGTTCCACTCAACAGTTGCCTAACACTACAGGTGCTTTTTTTTTTCTTCCAGGCAAATCCCTGATCTCCAGGCACACCATACAACTGTTAGAGTCACAATTCCTCTGGGTACTTCACTCTAAGCCAAGCCATGGTGGGATTTGTATTACTTCTAGGTCACCAGGTCTTAGTACAGTGAGTCCTATACAAAAGAACAAATGGCAGAAGTAGGATCATTTTACACATATTAAATAAATTGCTCGGCCAGAATACAGAAAATGCAATTTTGGGTGCTACTTTGAGAGCTGCAGAGCAAGCTCTTCGAATCCACTTCCCAGGTCTGCTGAGGAGACAGTTTCCCTGGGTGTGAGACACATACATTGGTCTAGAGGAAGAATAAGAGCAACATTTGCAGATTGGTCATTGCTCATGGTTTCCACACCTGCCCTTCCTTGGTTTAATTTACAAGAAAGAGAGGTGGTTTTGATGTAAGTATTTAACTCTTGAAGGAGCGTGGGGCAGTTTCACCACCTGTTCCTGTTTCGAGAGATTTGAGAAGGTTATATCAACAGTAGTTTAACATTTGCTTTCAGATTCCTGAAGTATTTAAGCCAGAAGGTATCTATAAAAGCAAGCTCATCTCTTTCCAAAGCATTTTTTGAGTTAGTTAGGGCCACATTTTTGTACATAAACTGAATGGCAGATGTCTGACATGGACACAATATCAATTTTGAGAAAGTACCTTTACCCATTCTACAAACTCAGAAATGTGCAGCCAGCATTTCTCTACAGTGTTGCTCTGGTAACTGTTCTACTAAATTCTCCAGCAGAAGACAAGGAGGCCACAAGGAGGGCTACAAAATTACTGAACAGGTATTTAACCTGTGAGGTGTGAAATCAGGAAGCGAGGCACAGGTGGTGGAGGACTCTGCCTTCCAATCTGAACACTCGGCTCAAAGCTTCCAGGTACACGGTGTGTTCACACAGCGTTAAGTCCATGTTTCCATATGACATCTCCAGCTACTGAAGCTGGAATCAATTTTGGCATGTGTAGAAGTAACTGGAGGTTTGCAGTATGGGTGGTCATATGCCGAAAGTGCAGTATCGCTTATCCTGGATAAATCAAAGTACAATGCTGAATTTTACATCAACTGGGACTGACTGTCCAGACACTAATGACTGCTTAACTGGCATTTCCTTGAATTTTAGTGCATCTACTGTTAAAGAAATCTGAACAAAATTAACTCTCAGTTAGCATGTTATTTTTGATGGAAATGTATTAAGCTCACATAACAAACCCTTAACAAGCATATTGTTATAGACATTTATTGAATCCAGTGTATCTCTGCAGGGACAGACATTCTCTCTTTGCTGCTGTGAAGACGGAAAAAAATAATGCTGTCCATTGATCTAACCTGTCAGTCTCCAAAAGCGTGAAACAGCAAAAAGAATAGTTGAATCTGCCTCTTACTGCCTTCTCTCTGTCTCTAACGGTTCCTCAGGACGACGTTCAAAGCATCATCAATCCCCTTTGAATTAAGACCTTCCTCATCACACCACAGGAGACCAAGCATTTTGGACAAGAGAAGAACAAGCACCCCTCTCATTACCAGCAAGTAGATTTGTTACTGAAAGTTGTAATTCCCAACACGGGCCTGTCACCTGTGGAGATTGAAGAAGCATTTGCCTTCCCCGAAGCCATTTCTGGCACTTCTTTGCTCATGATGGCTACTGGTAGTAATGTCTGATTTTTTTCTGGAGAAAAAGAATAACACTTTTCGATTGTTTTGCCATCGACATGCAATTGGTAAATGAGTCAGCACATTCTTGTAAAACAGTGGTAGCTTCAGTGTGCTGAATCACAGTTTCAGAAGTACTCTGAGGTTCTCTTATCTGCATAGGCAACACATTTTCTGTTTGCTTCACCAGGGAGGCTATTCTTCTGAGGCTGAAAAAAAATGTTTTTGTGGTCTCATGTCTTATTCTGAGAGCAACATTTAACTGTTTGTGTTCATTGCATCTGCACCTTCACATGAGAATTTTAATTTATTTTTCCAAGAGTTGGTTAAATTCTTCCTAAGGAAAATCTACAGCCCACCCAAACTGCTAACTCCATGTTGTTGCAGGCTTGGTTAATCAGTGTGGGCAGGGAAAGGTTGTGTAAAAAAGAAACTGTGAAAAAGAAACATAATGTTTAGTTTAGATTGAAAAAAAAAAAAAAGGCGCCAAACCCAACACCAAAAACCACGTTCTTTGACTATGAAACATTGTTTCCTCTGGAAAGAAACACCCCATTCTTCACATGTCCCCAGTCCCAAAAACCCCAGACCCTCATATGGTGCCTCAACCTTCCCATGTGCCTCTCTGTCCCTCTCCCCTCCTCTGCTCTCTTCCCACAGCCCTTGCACACTTAGCTGAGAGGGAGGCGGTGTGCTTGGTGGCTACCTGTGGGTGACAAATGTGTCAGCAGCCAGGCAATGCGCACACGCTGGTTGGTCACCCGCCCTCTGCCATTGGGCTAGGCAGGTGCCAACTCCTCTCTGCTTTCTCTCAGTTCAGGCTCTTTTCTCCATACAGCCATGAATTCTCTAGAAAAGCTGGTAAGAACTTAATATACTTGTGATCTCCACAAGATGTCAAATTTAGCTGAAAGTCACCCACCAGTTTGCCTGCTGCTGAGGGTGGTGTAAGAGAACAACCTCATAACCCTCCTGTCCTTAAGAAGGAGGCCAAGAAGGAAGAAAGTTTGACTATAAACTCTCTGCAGATGTGAAACATGGTAAATTTAGGTACTAGAAAAGTGAGATTAAAGTTCAGCAAATGTGTTAATCTTACATTGGCTAAGCCTGCACTTTACAGTATTTCTTAATTTCCCTGCTTTTCCTGACAAGATGGGATCAGCATAGCTCTAGAGGAACTCAGAGGGATAAGTGCATAGGTTGTTTTTGCCTCCCCCTCTACAAACTGTCCTGTTCCAGATGAAAAAAAAGAAATCCATTTTTTTCACCCCACGATGGGACTTCGTTATATCACAACTTGTCCTTTCTGAGCCAAACTCTCTTTGTGTTGAAACCACTGGCAGGACTGACATCGCTGGGAGCAAGAGGTTCCTACATCCACGCTGCCAAGTGAGTTCAGAGTTGGGGCTGTGAAGTCATTCTCAACACCAGGGCTCATTTCCAAGCTCATGAAATCAATCCCATGCAATTTTCCCACCAACCTCATGTATGGAAAGAAGAAACATGTTATTTCCCTGTAGAGGTAGAAGTATGCAATCACCCTATCTACTTTTAAGGTATAGTAAAGTTTGCACTTTAGCATTCATTCCACAGTCCAGTGCTTTAGTATTAATAATTTTATTGCCTGTTTTTTTTACTGAGGGATTAGCTGGGTGAAACCTTTCCTTCGTATCCTCAAAGGAAACCGGAATAAACGATTGCCAAATGCCACATTTCCCATTGGGAAACAGCATTCTCAGCCATCTGAACGCTTGGTGTACCACTGAACAGCAAAGCTGTGCTACGGATAGTATTTATAGTACATTTTACGAGACCAAAAGTTGTCAGTTAAACCACTAGAAACTAATAAATGGGCCTAGTGTCATTTGAGTTGTCAACAGGATATAAGCTGATGTAAGGGGAACACCTACATTTTGTAGGCTTCTTTTGCATGAATAAATGCACGGTTGATAGTCATGCATGACTTCATAGGAATGTTTTGAGTAAGGAATATAGTAATTTCCTCCATTGCAACAGTAATGATCATCAGATCACTGAAAGACATTCATTACATTGGCATCCCTAATTCTTGAATAGGGTGATGTTCAGTACCCTCCATTTTACAGTAAACGTTCTCACACACACTGGTTTTGACGAGTGAGAGAGCTAAGAGTAGGAAAATCACAATATTGAAAACGGTCTCTGTGCTGCAAAGGGTGAATGTTAAAACACACAGAGGAGGGAAATACAATTCAATTCCTTAAAAAAGAAAACTCCTACAAATTAAATCACATTTTTTCAATGAATTAAAGCCAACAGATGAGTTGTCTGAAGTATTGTGAAATTAAATTTATACATGTATATAGAGGTTCAAAAACAGTAAAACCTTCTTTAAATAAAAGAAATCAAATTATCAACTGATAAGATTCCATGTTTTGTTTTTTTCTCCCCAGATCACGTGCTGCGAGTGTAACTATTTTAAACAGCTGCTTTGCAGAGGTAGGTCACTATCAGAGGCAGAGGTTCTTATCACCTTTCTATCATAAATACAGAGCACCAAGAAACTCTTGATGAAATGTAAGTCTAACCAAGGACAAAACCTTGACCACAGGGTTTGATTTTGCTAGATTCAGAACAAGTACTCCGAGTGCTGAGATGCAAATCTATGTCTTTGTTTGGTTCTACTTCTGGTTATAATTAATACTGATCTACACAATGAAAAAAAAAAAAACCCTAAACCTTGATTACAGACCCCTAGGATAATCAGTTTCTGTAAGTGGAAAAATCTCAAAGTTTCACTGACAGAGCAGCCTGACACTCTTATATGTTAAAGTTTTGAAAGTTTAACACAAACATTTAAGTATACCTCATCCCTTCCTGGAATTAAAAGATAAAGCACAGAGGGCACCCTGAAAACATATATGACTGGCTGCTCAGAGAACGTGTGCTTTTAAAAGAAGGCAGAGATTTACCAGAAAAGGGAGGCCAAGTAGCAAGCCTGTGCACACATACTTGAGGAGAAATCTGTGCCACATTCTCTTCAGTTTGTAATAGGAAGTGTATGTGAAAAATATGGTGGGAAGGATTTTTCTAGAAATATATCAGGCTGTTTGAAAGAAGGAAGTAGTGAGAACCTCAGTATGTAGCAGGATTTTGAAAGATTTCTACTATTAATATTTAAGTAGGGTTCTGATAAAATTCCCAGCGAGCTTTTTACCTATGCTTTTCCCTATTATCCTCTCCTCTTTAATATATACAGAGAAAAAAACCCACTACACCATTCACTATGATCTCAGCTTCTCTCACGTTGATTTTAAAAAGAGAGGCAGTTTGAGGAAACTCATATTTAAAAGCTAGGAAGGGCAAGTTCATTGATAAGTGCTTCTATCCCTATGATTCACCAAGAACAAGCACAATGATGAAGAAAGCCAAACCTCAGAGATTATAAAAAATTTTAGATTTCTTCAACACTGAAACTGAGATACTGAAATAAAGCACCAAGAGTACACTTCATTCTGATACAGCACTATGTTTCCAGCACACCTGAAATTCTGCAGTGCAGGCTCTGGCCTTTGGTGCCAGAGTACAGGTGGGAGGAACAACAGACATCAAGCCAGAACTGCTGGGACGAGGGAGCTCATCAGCCCCTCCAACAGCTCACAGGGGCATGTTTGCATTTGCAGGTGGAGATAGAGACTTCTAGCATGGACTGACCTAACCGAGAGAGCTTCAGCCTAGCAGTGCTGGAACAACAGCACGGCTCCCAGCGCAGGTTTGCTCTGGCTGCCCCTGGGACTCCAGGCACATCTGTACAGCCCACGTCAATTGACATTTTGCTGACTTGGTTACAGTGGGGTTGGGTACTCAAGCGCGATTGAATCAAGGCAGAGCTAGAGCTGTGATCACGCACAGCACGTCCCTAGTTCAGTGAAGAGTCTATACAGATTGCTCTGGGCTCGACTGATTCTGCTAGTAGGAAGAAATCTTCTTGATACAGCACTTCTCTGGCCATGGCCCCTCTTTCCCCAGACAGACAGCACAACAGAGATACTTTGCTGCCTCTACTCCATCCTAGGGTTCCTCTGGTGTGAAGGGAACTGCTGAGTTGCAGGCTTTCTTTGGCACTCTGGTGCAGAGGGATGGAAACCAGCTCAATCCCATATGATCCCTTCTTGCATCCCATGTGAAGGCAAGGTGCTTGTCAAAACAGCTTAATGGGAAGCCCTGCCAGCTTAGGTCAGCTGTGAAGCTGTCTGGCCCTGGGCATGAGTGCTTTGCATAAATATGTAATATCTTCAGTCAAATGAACAAAAATGAGTTATTGCTAAATATATATATCTTTTTCTTGTTCTTCTATATTCCTTTGATTCTCTTTGCTCTACAAAGAAATACAGATGCCCTTATGCTAGTCATCTTGCAACCAGAAATATTCATTACTAGATACAAATGACTGATATTTAAACCTGCGTGCTACTCCTCATTGTGTACCTAACTGGAATGAGTCACTATGTGGGACGTTGATCCTACATCTGTAGTCTAGTTTTTGTTTGAAATGCCCCAGGAAACAATCAGGATCCCTCTCAAAAAAAAAAACAAAACACCCAAACAAAAAAACCCACCCAAAAATCCAACCCTGATAGCAGAAAGTATTTCTATCCCTAGATGGAGAATTAGGACATACAGACAAGTCTAGATTCACAGAACAAAGGCAGTGACACATTCACCTTGCAGTCTAGCAGAACCTACTGCTCTGACTTGAGCACTCAAAATCAAAAAAAATGCAGAGAAGCTAATTGCTCAAGCATGGCACCCCGCAAGAACACGCAGCTGTCCAGAGCACGTAAAAACTGCCAAGGAGGGCAGTGCAGCTACAGCCCTCAGAGCACAAGGCATTTTCCTACAGGAAGAAACCTCTCTCCCTGCCCTGAGAATACACTACCTAGTCATGAATTAGGGATCTAAGACAAGTATCTCCAGAGAAGGTGAGCAACCTTACTTGTAAGTAAATACTTACAAGACTCTCTCAGAATGTGGAATTTTTCTTCATCTGTGAGGACTTGAGCCTGCTTCTGAGGTGAAAGTCCCCTCCCTGACGAGACCATGGGTCAGTTTGTATCTAATGTTGTTGTGATCTCATGTTCCATTTTCAATGGATTAAGAAAATATTTGTGGGTCAAAAGATATCTCCCCAGCTTGGAGCCTTGCTCTTCAAGCTGTGGAGAAATCTCAATGGCTACTAAATAAAAAATGATTAAACATTCACTTACTAGATCCTTTCTTATCAAGCTGTAAACTGGTGTCTTGAGTTCACACAAGAAACCTTTCTGTGTGCTTTTAGGTATCTGCAAACTGAAGACTACGCAGATTCATTTTAATTTCTTCACTTGAAGGAAATTTCTTTGAAAATAAGACATTTTAGAACAGATCACTGGGATATCAATTTTTTTATAGAAGAGGAAGAAAGTGAATGTAAAAATGACTGAATTCCCATATAAAAGGGAAGTAGTAGGAGAAATAGAAAGAGGATTTCAGTACATTTTTAGTACATCTTTTCCTTTATTTGTATAAAGGCAGATTTACTTTAAAAATAAATGAGTTTCCCACAGAAGTACTATCCTAAGCAGTTATCTGTCTAATCTCTGGCACCTAGCTACCAATCCACTAGTTTGATTATTTTTCACCCACTCAACATCAAACCACAGAACACACTTGCACAGCTTGCAGCTTGCCTGCTCCAGGGATTTCACTGCCTGAATACTGTGACTTCAATGAGAAACCAGCTAGGCAGTCTTCTTCATCAATTGATATCATAGTGTGATATTATAGCTTTGGCTCTGATTTCAGTGTATACATGGTTCCAGTACCTGACCTACCTGCCAGCAAATGGGCCTGTTGCAAGTCCACTGAAGTCAGAAACAGCCTTTCTGAGGGTTAGCCACATTGCAATTAAATCAAGTTCTAACACAAATAAATCAGAATACTTAACTGGATGTAAGAATGTAAAATAAGGACAGGCCTCTATTGAGGAGGCTTTTTTGTCATCATTTTAAAGTCATGTCTTTGGAAGAAGGAGAGGTAAGGCTTTAGGCCGCAACAACGTAAGTCTACCTTACATCCAAATATCAGTCATACAGTTTATCTGAATAGTTCCTTTTACCTACCTATAGTGCCTGGAATAAAAGACTATTTAGTCCCTAAAAGCCTTTGTTTTGACACATGAAAAAGACACTTAAATACAGCAAGGTGGTAATCAAATAACCCACTGCTCATATCAGCTGGGGGAGTTCAGAACAGTAAGCATAGAAGTTACTACAGATGTTCATACCAAACAGTATGGTGGCTACTGGGACAGAAGCAGTCTCTTCCTAGATGTATGATATTCTTTTCCTCTACCCCTTGAGGCTAATGTCCAAATCAGAAAACAAAGCAAAACCCCCAAACTGTTCCTGTGTCTAGCTTCATGACATTTTGGACAGCTTATTGATGGTGGTGGTGGTGGGGTTTTTTGGGGGTTTTTTTGTTTGGTTGGTTGGGTTTTGTTTGTTTTGTTTTGGGATTTTTGTTTATTTTTTCCTGTTTTGGTTTGGGGAGTGGGGGGAGTGGCTCTTAAATTTTTCAGTAGAGTTGTCTCTAGGTATGTATGTGATTTTCAGGTCATTATTATTTACCCAAATCTGCACTCAGTGTTTATAAATGAATTCAGCAGTACAACGTTTCTCCCTAGCTTTTTGTATTTTTTTCTGCAAACCGAAGACCATCTATTTATAAAGCCATGGGAATTTTGGCTTTGCCCTTGGTAGAGAAGCTTTTACCTAATACTCCTGTACAACCATCCTTTCCTACATGTTTACGCACCTGGGCACTTGCTTCTCTTCTTTGACAAATAGATATTTGTTCTCTGTCCCTTAACTCACGTGCACCTCTACATCCCCTCCCTTCCCTGTTCCCCTGCTGTCAACAGCCATTTTATCCTCATCTCCACTTCTTCCTCCAGTCATTGTATTTTTCAACTGCATTTCTCTCTTTCTCAAAGTTGTCAAGGTTTGCTGCTTCGGTTGCAATCTTTCCCACACCGTTAGCATGCTTACTTCCTGTCTTTCCCCAAACCTCTATCTTCCCTTACTGCTTCTTCCTTTTGTAGGGAATTGGCAGACAAGTAATTATGACCCAGGGATGAAGGCTATGTCAAATATGGGGCACAGCTGAATTTTCTTCTCTGGGGTTTTTTTCTGGAGAAACCGTATGGCACGGGAAGGCTTGTTAGCCTGGTTGTGCTGATAATGTCATAGAGGAAAGCAGCAACAGGTCCCAGCCCTTGGGAAAGCTCCCTTCCTTCAGGCAACCCTGCAGCCTCATTGGGGCCACCCCTCTCCCTCATCAATTCCTCTCCAGCAAAGACAAAATGTCAGAAAAGGGCGTTATTTAGCCATTTGCTAGGCCTGCTTATGTACATATTTACTGAAACAAGCAACATTATTGCAATTTACAAAAACCCCTAACATGATGAAGGAAAGCACAAGCATATTTATGGAATGGGGGGGCAGCGACTGCCTCCTCTTTGGAAAATGGCGACGCTGCCCTGTGCTTCCCTGGCATGACTGCTGTGGAAGGCTCCAGGAAAAACAGAGGGTTCACAGTTGAAGAACAACAAAACCCAACCCATCGTCTACTATATTGGACAGTCTCAGCTATAACAAAGTATAATTATTAAATCAAAACCCACAAATTCATTTACTTAATGACAAGAAATCCAGAATTGAAATGAATTTAACTCAGAGACAGCCTTAAGGAAAAATCTGTTATAGGTTAGTTTTTTTTTTTAAAGACTAACTTAATACTAATTTTAAGCAACCTTTTCACAACCCCATACTTAAAAAAAACCCCAAACACAAAACACGACACCCCTTCCAAAAAACCAAACCCAAAACCAAACCCAAACCAAACCAAAACCAAACAAACCCCTCCCCAAAACCCCAACAATATAAAGCACCTACCTTTGGACAGCTTGAAGATCTGTGCTGCTTGGGATGAAGCCTTCTGCTCCCTGCTTTCCAGTGCCACCACACCTGAGCAAGGATGGGCAGACACTTGCCTGCTGCCCTCCAAACTGTGCCTTGGCTTTGTGCAGCTGTGGAACACGAGGCCACCCAGGGCCTAGTGGTGGCTGTGACCAACAAAGCCAGGCACAGACCTCGGAGGGTCAGCCCTGCTGGGGCCTGCTACCGAGACAGGCCAGGCCCCACAGGCCTAAGCTCACTGTGGGGCAGCAGCACAAGGCAGATGGGATGCTTGCAATTGAGCCCCGGCTTGTGGGCATAGGGGTGGGTGAAGGCCCCAGATGAGGATGCTCAGGGATGTTGAGACCCATTAGTGCTGTTTGGTCCCTGACATCATTTTACAGGGTCTCCCCGAGGGGTGAATATCAGCATGGGACTTATAACTGCTGCAAAATGGCCACCTCCCAGGGCAGAAGGAGAGCCCAGGTGGTCCCGCAGTGCCTCGGTTGTGGTACTGCCCAGCAACAGTGAAATGTCACTGTCATGGCTGTGTGCTTGTCCCAACACCTCCTCAGGAGCCAGGGCCCTTTGGGGTCGGTTGTATGGCTGCAATGTAGCAGAAAGGCAGAAGGGTGGCCTGCCATTTCCAACAAGGGAGGGAGTTTATCCTAGAGACAGCATATTTTCTGTCTCCTTATAAAGAAGCAAGGTGGGAAGCTGTCTGCCATTCTCCCCTGAGAGGCAACTCCTCCTCACAGTTTCCAAATCTGCCTTTCAAATCCATATTCCACCCAAAACAACACTCCCTCTGGATATGCCCCTCGCTGCCCACAGTGTGCAGTGACAGGCCCTAGCCAAAGGGTATCCTGGACCATGGGTTTTCACTTTGTTGGGTTGTTTCATGAATGATATCATGATGTCTTCTGAACACCAGGAGCCCAAAAACCTCAGGCAGAGAGGTGCAACCCAGCTCTCCTAGAGAAATCCCTAGGAGTCCAGTCCTGGCTCTGCATAGGTGTAGGGGAGGTCATCTTTCCTTTTGTCACTAAAAAATGAAACATTGAACTGCTCACTCTTTTAAGAAAAAAACAAAACAAAACAAAACAAAACAAAAAAAAGAAAGAAGACAAGGGCACCCACCAGGTTAAAAAATGGTCTCTGATTATCTTTCAGTGGAAGTTAAGGATTTTGTTGGATGCTGAGAGGGTACAGTGTACCCTGTTACATATTCTCATTAATAAACAAGTCTATTACAGGAGCGGTATCCCCCTGTGTGTCTCTGTCAATGTTGTGCAATAATTTCCACTCTAACCCACTCTTCTCGGTCACCCACCTAAACCGCTTGCTCAAACTTTCACCCTTCAGGTTAAAAATTTCCATGCCTGGCTTCTGCATAAAGCTACAACTTTTTGGAAATGCGTGATAAAACTGTCTTCTGAGTATAAGGGGAAAGGAAAACACACTTGTCTGTCAAACCCCCACCCCACCCCAACAAGAATAAAAAAATCTCACTGCTTTTTCACAGTTCTGGGGATGGTGTAAGATGAAAATACAAAATCATTGTCAGAAGAGTCTTGTAAAGAGCAGAATATTTCCTAGGCTTGCAGGCTGTTGGGTTGGACTTGAGAGCAACATGTGTCAGTACATGCCTTAGTAAACATCTGAAGTGTGTGTTTATACACTTTTATACATATATAGTGTATAAAGTATATACTTTTATATATATATTTATACATATATATAGTAAAAATGTGTCTAAGTATGTCTAAGTGTGCACTGTGCTCCATACAGATACTATTTATGTAAGCTTGTAAGGTGCTTATAGGGAATCCCATGTTTGAGAGGAGGTGATGCAGTGCCCGGTAAAGGCACAGCTGTCATGACACAGGATGTCATGCACTAGTCAAGTTCCTCTCCAGACTGTCTAAGCTAGAAAATGATTCAGAAAGTACAATTAGGGATACTGATTGAGGACCCACTCAAAAATTTCATAGTCTTTCTTCCACTTACTTTGAATGTTTTAGGACTAGGATTTCTTAAGGACTGCCAACAGCTGTGGGAGAGAAGGACTGGTGTGTTTGCACAGATGAGAAATGGGCCTTCCCCAGCTGTTCAGCTCCTCAGCTACCAAGGTCCCCCTTTCTGAAGCACAGACAAGCCAAGCTCAGTATTTAGGCAAATATCTACCAGGCAGGATCTCTTCTCAGAGCAAAGGATTTTGATGTAAACTGGTGGACTTCTGGCAAGCTTCAGAAAGTGAAATAATTTCTTTTTAATTATTGCTTTTTCTGTTCATTTTAATTTCCTAAGAAATTCTGTAGAAGAATTTTGCTAGTAGAAGCTTGATCATGGTTAAAAAATGAGAAGAAAATATTTTCCAGTGTAAGTGGATCTACTACTTGGAAGAGAAATATCCCAGGTAGAGCACCGCAGCAGGCAATGTCTGCTATAGCCTCTGACTCTCCTTCTTGCTTCTCCCATCCCTGTCAGCCATCCCTCGTAGGTAAGCCGTGACCTGGGAGAGATGTGGAATTCAGCCCCCTCAGACTGTTTAAGATCATGTCGTCATAACCTCTGTGCTTCCGCTGTTATTGACTGTCCCTTTTCTGTATTTTGGGGCATTCTTGCAAGTGCAGTTCTTCTAAGAAACAACTACTTCGAAGTGAGCGCTGATGTCATTGCTGACATTATGCTCTTTCCATTTTACATTGTGTATCTATGGCTGTTACTAAAAATGACATGGTTTTACCTTTTATTTTAGATATAATACTGAGTCATATAATTCCCGTCTCCTATTTACATTTTCTTAGCTTCTGTTCTGCGAACATGAAAAGTGTGCCTTTGACAAAGCTGTTTTAAGAAAAGACACACAGAAGCTGTTTTCAAGTAGATTTGCTGAGGCACCAACAGTTGTCCTTATTTTATCCATAATGAAAGAATTCTTTCTTTGTTTTTAATGTTTGATTTTTTTTTTTCCATTTTATTTGAGTAATAAAGAATAAGAGAAAACACTGTCTGATCGGAAGTCTTCTGTACCATCTAGAAATGCCCATCAGGTGGTGGGTGGTCAGGAGTCCTTGGGCTTTCCCCAGTTCCAGACTAAAGCAAAGGCCCCTCCATCCTGACTGCGCTCCTAACAAGGTGTCAGTCAGAGTTCTGACCAGCATCATTGCTACTGTCATGTGATAGGGGCTTCCTATCCCTGAGGAGGGCACTTTAATCCAGAATGAAAAATGTGTCCTAAGAGAATATTTAAAATCAGCATCAGCATTAGCTCTGTTCGTGCAAGTTAAGAGGACGGGGTAGCTGCAGATGCTATTCAATTTCTATAGACAGATCCAGCAACTCGCATTGTTGGTACTTGCCATACACCCTTGACAGTTTTGTATTTTTTGTTCTCTGACTGTACAACCTCATGACAAATGGATAGAAGGAAAAGTTGTCTTAAAATGTTTAGCAAAACTCCAAAAAAAAACCCGAAGAGAAAATGAGCAGGCTTACAAAACTCCATTGCTCTAATTCTCTGGTTGAATTATTATTAATAAGGAAGTTCAGTGATCAAAGCAAAGCTTCTGGACTTTATAGAGGAATGCTTTCCGAGATTTTAAAATTTGATTTTTTGCAAGACCCAACCTTTAGGGCCTTCCTGGTTGTGCTCTGTGTGCTCTGCTTGCAAGGTATACATAACTGTAGGTTAGAAGGAGTGCTTTCTCATGGAGAGTGAACAATTTTATAGACATTAATCAAATTAATCTAATTCTAAATCCCACAGATTTCTCTTGAAGTAATCAAATGCCCACAAAGAAACATAAGTTAATCACCTTACTTAATTGGGATCTCAGCAACTCCTTCACGGTTCTATCATTTTTGAAACATTATAAGCAATTTGTATTTGTGAATAGGGTGAAAAAGCCTTTCCTGACCGATGGAATTGAGGTGGAATGGGCTGATAACAAAGAATCTATTAAAACATCATTGGAAAAAGCTCTATAGTTCATGCATTGGCTCAGTTAACCTCTATAGATCTTTCAGTGCTGTTGCTGCAAGGCTGGTGTTGGACAGGGAGAGAGAAAGAATGCAACCTTTTTTTTTTGTACTTCATGGATCCTTAACCCTTATTTAAAGACAACTTTGGATTTTAGACCAAATAACTGCTCTTGTAATTATATCAAACAGTTAAAAAAAAAGCTAGTTAATGATGTTCAACATAAGTAATCATGTTAAATAGTGAAATTTAATTTCTTAAAAACTTAAATTCTCATATCTTTTGGAATGCATTGTACTGTAGGATGTCTGAGTAAATTAAATTCTCCCCTGCACACTAAAGCATCAATTTCCTTATGGTAATTATCTGCTAGATTGGATCTGTCAGTAGCAGGGAAGCATGCCTGACATTATACCCTCTTTACAAAAAATGATTACAAAAAATTAAGACGAATGAGTAAAATTAAGGCTGCGGCTGGTAAGCCTATATAAAGCTCTCATAGATCACTTTACATAAGCTACCATTGTACTGGATACTAAGCTTTTAATGACTAGTTGCATAATGAGGTGAAGGCCATTAAAGAACAGCAGAGGTAACTGATCACAGAGATAAGAGCTAAAAAATGATTTTCAGCCAACTAGAAGCAATTTATTATACACAAAAACACAGCTCTAACTGAAATGTCTGGATAGATGAGGAACTTCTGAAAGTTGACAGGATTTACTTCCTGGGAAAGTTTTACAAATACGATGGGAGCCTGTATCTGTCATATTAGATTCTTCTTCTCTGCTATTCAGTACTCCAGAATGGAGGTGGTGGGGTTTTGGGTTTTCTTTAAATACGGCTGACTGTAGCACTGCGTTTCATTAGCCCACTTGGAAGGTGAATTCGAGCGAGGCATAGCTGATATAAAGGAAATTCATAGCATGCTGCCAGCGAGCGGTGTATGGAAGCAGGTTAGCTGTTGCAAGTCAATTGATACCCCGTCCTGGGCTGAAAAATAGCATCCACACTACAGAAACGCCTCTGGGGAGGGCGGTTTAAGGTTGCGAGGTAACATACTGCTGCTGGGCCAGTATAAAAATGAATATGGAAAGAAATTCTCTTCTAATGAGCAATCACTCGGGGCCAAACCAG
>NW_010237021.1:0-3097 GCF_000690775.1 Eurypyga helias
GCGGCATGCATCCTGCTCCAACCGAGACATCCCACCAGCACGGCACATCCAACCCCCAGCTCCGATGCTCGGTGGGAGGGTGGGCACAAGCCCGTGTGCCCCGTGGAAATCCACGGCACAAGCTTCTTACAAACAAGCTGGAGGAGCCTTCAGCCTCCCCCCATCCCTGCCCCTGGCATGCCGTGGGTCCAGCTGCTGTCCTGCGTGGAGGGATGCTCTGACCTCTGCCACCCTATGGGCTCGCACCTGGAAGGGTTCAAGCATCTGGGTTTTTCCTCTTCCTTCACAGCTCCCCAGTTTCACTTCTTCACTCCAGAAAGCTCTACCTCCTCCCTGCCTTGATTTGGGGGAAAAGCCCGTGGGTTCAGCACAGCCTCTCTCCACCCATCCAAGAGGCTGCCAGAGTGACAGACAGCCCCCCAAAATCTGCCCACTTCAAAGATGCCACCACATATCTGATGCTCCTTTCCTGAGAAGGCTTTTTTGGGGCAAAACCTGCCAGAAGCTGCCACCTGCCCTTCAGCAGTCCCTACTCCGGGTGACACAGCTGTCTCCCTCAGCAGCATTTTGGTGACACATTTCGAGCCGGGGCTATGTGGGACCCATGCTATGGCCCAGCCAGGCTGCCCAGAGGGAAAAGGGGCTGCCCCCACCTCAAAAAAAAAAAAAGCTTGACCCTCCAGAGCACTGATTTCTACCACCTACTCAGATTTAGACGCCCCTGGGAAAGGCTCTTGCCATGTCCCAACGGCAGTGGGGGGTCCCTCCGTGGGGCGCGGGAGCGGTTGGCCCCTGCCCACCCTTCCCGTCCTGCCTGCCCCTCGCTTCCCTCCCGCCTGTTACACTTCCCAGGCACAATCACGCTCCGGTTGCTCCTCCGACAATCAGGGATCGCCGACGTTTTATTCCGGGAGAAAAATCAGCTAATTATGTGCCGAACAAAAAGCCTATTCTCGTCTGAAATAATACTCCTGTCTTGCAAAGGCACTTGTTTGTGGGCAAATTTCGAAGAGGGCTGACAATAAAAACAGCTGCAGGAGCTGGGTGTTGGTACACATTTCCATGCCCTGCCAGATTACCATGCCTAATTATCTCCCCTTTCCCCAATCTAACGCGGTTTCCTGAAAAGAGATGAATTTTTTTCCTCCCCACCCCTTGCTTTTCTATTTCAACGAAAGCTTCGCTTCTCCGTGAGGGTTTCCAGCCCGCTCTGGTTGGTTTTGAAATGGTGGTGGGGGGGGGGCTGGAGGGTTTAGCTTGGCTCCATCCGCCGCGGTGGGAAGAAGCGGGAGACAGGAGAGAGGCCGTAATCGGACAATGCCTGCTGGATCATGGAGGGAGGGGAAAAGGGGGAGGAAAAAAAATTGGATTGGAGAGACGATGCATGCAGCAGTGAAGCATCCACGGAGGAGATCAAAACCTTGCCGGGCTGTGCTGGGAAAAATCCCGAGCGCCGCGCTACGGCACATATGGTGGCCTCCGCAAGACGGAGCTGGGACATATGGAAATGAGCTGTATAAGTAAACTTTTCCCAGTCCCTTGAAGTCAGAGGTGGGCCCCAAAAGCGTGTGCGCACACATACCCCCCGCCCCCCTCCCCACGGCAGCAGCTGCTCCGATGGCCATCCACCCCGTCCCATTTGCCACATCGCTGGGGAAAAAATGGTTTCTCGGACAGAAATGCAGCATTGGGTGGGGAGTGAACCCCAAAACTCACGCCCCAGGCACCCAATGGGGATCAGCACCCCAAAAGCGGTGGCAAAGTGGGGATGGGGAGCAGGACAGGGTGGTGAAACTGCGCCGGGCCCAAAATGCAGTAATTCCCCCCCCCCCCCAACCGGGCCCAAAATGCAGTAATTCCCCCCCCCCGCCAAGTCGTTTCTGCCAAGAAAAGAATGATTTCAGATGTTGGCTGGAAATATGGAGGGATAAACTGACCCAGATATCCGGACATGGGGTGGGGAGCAGCCCCCAGCCCACCGTTTGGGGAAGCCAGTGGGCTTTGGTGGCGGGAATTAGCAGTGACTGGGGCTTGGGGGGCAGGCAAAAACACCACTTGCTGAGGGCTGGGGAGGAGGTTGTGGCCCCTTAGGGGCAAACCCCAAGGGGAACATTTTGGGGGTAAAAGCTCCCATTGCTTTGAGGGTAGGGATCCCCTGGGGATGCGGTGCTGTGCCGATCCTGGAGGGACCACCCTCACCACTTGCCTTGCCCCCGTGTGCCCTCTTGGGGTTTTTGGGGCCTGGAGGGTGGCTGACCAAGAGGGGTAGGATTTGGGGGACAGAGAGGGGCTGTCCCCATCCTTGGCACCCACCAGCCCGGCTGCCGAGGCGGTCACCTTTGTCCTGGGGTGCACAGCCCCCTCCTGCTCGCCGTCTGCCATCCTCCTTGGGAAAACGGGAGCATCAATGAGCCAGAAATGAGCGGTGGGTCATTAAGGGTTTCCCAAGGGCAGGCTGCAGCGAGATCTCCCACTGACCCTCGGTTTGGGCAGAAACCCCCCCAGCCAGAAGCTACTTTTGGTCAGGGTTCGTGCCCAAAAGCCCTCCAAAAACAAGCCCAGAGGCGCAGCCGCGCCATTGTCCCGGGAAAGCTTCAACTTCCAGAAGGCCAGGAGGGATCCCACCCCCAGCCAACCCCTCCTTCTTTTTTTTTTTTTCATTTAATTTTATTTTCCAAACCACTTGATCTTTGCTTGGGAACCTCCATTAATTGCCTGGGTTTGCCTCTTCGCCTGGTCCCTTTATCATTATTTATGGCCTTTGAAATTGTGTAAAGTTCCCTTGACGTTCAATTTACAAGTTTGGGGTGGGTTTTTTTTTCCCCTTTTCCCCTTTTTTTTTTTTTTTTTTTTTTTGTTCTAGCTTTTGTCCTCGCCAAAGACGTCGTGTTGGAAAAGGCTTTGAGCCGGCCAACATGAGAGGCTCGCCGGAGAAAAGGGAGCAGCCCTCCATCGCTTTTAATTCCGCCGAGTTGCTGAATGGCTCTTTTACATAATTGCAGAAGCAATTTCAAAGCCAAGCCAGGGGCTGACTTTACCCAGAACCACATGGAGCCTATTTGGGGGCTTTTCAAAAAAAAAAAAAAGGGTGCGTGTG
>NW_010237022.1:0-214 GCF_000690775.1 Eurypyga helias
ATGTGTCCCCCCAGCTGTTGCCCTCGGGACCCTCGGGGCGCCTCCATCGCCGTCTCCGCTGCAGCTTTGCCAGGGACAGGCCCTTGTGCCCCCGCAGGTGCCAGCTCCTGGCTGGGATAGCGCCCGGCTGGGGTGGGGAGGTTCCCTTGGCTTCCCACATTCCCTCCTTCCCACGCTTCCGTACTCCCCGTCTAGGGCACAGATCCCCGAGCCC
>NW_010237023.1:0-405 GCF_000690775.1 Eurypyga helias
CCAGCCAGCAGGTGGGCACCTGGGACTTGCAGGGGAGCTGCAACGTGGGCTGGGAGGGTCACCCTCCACCCCAGGGGCTCCCTTTGCCTGGGGAGACCCCTCCAAGAGCTCCAAAGCCCCCAAATCCCTGCCCTATCCACCGCCATCAGTCTCCAAGCTACTAATTAGTGGCTCAGCCTAATTACCTCGAGGGGATTTTCGGGACCTGGTTTCCTGGTGCCACTCGGGGAGGAGCTGGGGAGGGGGGTGATGCCACTGGGGACCCCCCAGTCACAGGGAGACCACCCACAAATCTGCGCTGAGACCCCACACAACTCATTGCACACCCCTTTGGGCTGCTCCCCATCCCCAAGCCATCCTCCCCCTCCCTCAGCTCCATCATCTCCCCCGTTTTGGGCCTGGGCC
>NW_010237023.1:462-810 GCF_000690775.1 Eurypyga helias
ATCCGCAGAGTAATTCCGTGTTTCGTAATTTCATCTGTTAATGGAGGGAAAGACGGGGCGGGAGGGGGAAGCTGTTTTATGAATATGCAATAATTTCACCCCAAAATGTCAGCAGGGAAGTTCCTCCTCTGGAGAAGCAGCTTCCCAACATCCCTTCTTGATGGTAAATCCTGCTTCTCACCCATTTCCCCGCCACAGGTGGGATCACAGGGGGGGGAGTGAAGCTCTCCCCAAGCCAGGGAACACGAAACCTTCCCCGTTATGGGACCCCAAATTGGGGTCTAAATCCTTGAAATACTGACACTGAGACCTGCCTAATTTGGGGGGGGGTGTGGGGGTGTGGGGTGG
>NW_010237024.1:0-468 GCF_000690775.1 Eurypyga helias
GAAGTGCTTGGCTCGCTCCGATCCGCAGGTATTCTCTACTACGTGTACATGGGCATGCTGGCAGTGTTCTGCACCAACGCCATCAACATCCTGGCTGGAATTAATGGGATTGAAGCAGGGCAGTCGCTGGTGATAGCGGCTTCCATCATCGTCTTCAACGTGGTGGAGTTAAACGGTAAGGCGGAGGACACGGATGTGGGCGGGTGCAGGAAGCCAGGGGAAGCAGAATCCTAGATTCCAGTGTTACTAAACCCCCCCCCATCCTGGCTGAGCACCAACACGGCTTTTCTGGTTTTCCTACAGGGGATTATCGAGACGATCACATTTTTTCACTCTACTTCATGATTCCCTTTTTTTTTACCACGCTGGGACTGTTTTATCACAACTGGTAAGAGGACGGGATGTTTAGCGTTCGCTCAGAGCTCTCCTTTCCCTCTCCCTTCTCCCTTCTTCAGACAATCCATATGG
>NW_010237024.1:491-2397 GCF_000690775.1 Eurypyga helias
CACGCAGCTGGGATGCTGGAGCGTAGGCGGGCTTCTTGCCCCAGCCAGGAGCGCAACGCTTCGAGGCTGCTAGCTCTTCTTCACGTCAGAACGATGCCGGGCGCCCCGCCTCGCCCAAACGCACGGAATACGCTCCCTCACGTCTCACTGGCGGGTTTTTTCATATCCTGCTCTCCGTAAGTTGGGATGCGGGTTCCAGCCCCTCGGTTCTTGGCATAAATACCCGCCGTCCTCGGGCTTTTCTCCCCCTCGGCTCCTCACTTGCACGTGGGGGGATACACTCAGCGGGTAGAAAGTCGTTTTCACCGCCAGAGCGATCGCGCCGGACCTTTGTTTTTCCGTCCCGGGCATTGCAGGTACCCGTCCCGAGTGTTCGTGGGGGACACCTTCTGCTACTTCGCCGGCATGACCTTCGCCGTGGTGGGCATCCTGGGGCACTTCAGCAAAACGATGCTGCTCTTTTTCATCCCGCAAGTGCTCAACTTCCTCTACTCCCTGCCTCAACTCTTCCACGTCATTCCTTGTCCCCGTCACCGACTGCCGAGGTAAGGTACGCGAGCGACCTGCACGGTAGCGCAGATGGTGCCTCGGGTGCCCGGCGCCGGCTGGGAAGGGTGGTGGTAGGTGCTGTTTAACAGCCAGCGGAGGAAGCTCCCTGGCTACAAGGAAGCCGCCTTGCGCCTCCCCCTGCGGTCACCTTGTGCTGTAAAGGTTTCTCAACGAGGTTGAATTCTGTGGCCCCCCCGCCCCGATACAGAAGAGTGATGTTAACAGTGTCACGATAGGGTTATTGTCAGCTACGAGACAGAACTTGGTACAGGCCGCTTTTCCCGCTGCCGAGGGAGGATCTGCTGAGGTGTCGGCACAGCAGACACCGAGACAGCCCTGGGCAGGAATCGCCTCCCGACTCCCTGCCCGATCAGAGGGAAGAGGTGGCGGCAGCTGTTGTGAAAGTGTATTGGGTTATTCCTGCTTTTTCCACCACTGGACTTCTTTGTCAGCTACTCAGCTAGGGATCTGGGTCTGCTTAACCAGGGACCTCTGCGTCTCCTTGCGCTATCCGGACTAAAACGTTACTGTTTCTTTTAGGCTCAATCCTAGTACAGGGAAGTTGGAGATGAGCTACTCCAAATTCAAAACGAAGAGCCTCTCTGCGCTGGGAACAAGCATCCTGAAGGTAATATCCGGAAAGCTTTCCAAACCCAGGCACGTGTGGAGGCGGTGATCAAAGGCACGGGGAAGGGGCTGGGAGGGAATGTAGAACTTCTGGGTTCACTCCTTATTTCCTCGCTCAAATCCAGAGGAAAACAGTCTGCTTAGTCTGTCACCACCCCTCGACTCTGTCAGTAATCCATCTGTCGCATGTAGAAGTGTCTGGGACCACCGGGAGCCTGTCCCGTCTTCTTAGTAAGAGCCAGATCCGGGGTGGTACAGCAAAAGGGATCACGGGCAAAACCAGCCGGTGAGCGCCACCCGGGCCCGGTGAAACAGCACGCGCTGGGTTTTTTCCCCAGGTGGTCAAGATCTTGCGCGTGGTGGACGTGAGGAGTGGAACGGACGAGGATGGCGAATACACCGAGTGCAATAACATGACACTTATCAACTTTGTCATAAAGCTGATTGGACCCACCCACGAGCGGAATCTCACCCTCCTGTTGCTGCTTATTCAGGTCAGCCAAGCGGTTCCTCCGGGATGGAAACAGATCCAAATCCACCCCGGGTTTCAAAGGGAAAGGGGGAAACACGTCTTTGTCCAAGATGGGGCTGAGCATTCGTATTCAGACAGAGACATTTACCCAAATTCCCACTCGGGAAGAAGGACTTCCAGCCAGCCAACCCGCAGACCAGACAGGGCTTAGGCAGCCTACACCAGGGGCGGGGGAGGCTGGGGAGACACAGCGCGCCG
>NW_010237024.1:2535-4994 GCF_000690775.1 Eurypyga helias
CCCGAGCGCCCCCGTCCGCAAATCGCCCCCCGCACCCCCCCCGGCAGATAGCTGCGATTCTCACCGAGCGCTTCGGCTGGGCTTCCGCCTTCCATCTTTCTAACCCAAAAAAGTGTAGCCTAAGGGCTGTTAATTAGCAAAACGAGGCACACTGGAAAGCGCAGCAAATCCAGCTGGAAGGAAGGACTGTGCCAAGCCTGTACACTCTTTAACGCTGTCGTTTCCGTTTGCCTAGGTCCTGGGCAGCACGGTGGCGTTCTCCATCCGGTACCAGCTGGTGCGCTTGTTCTACGACGTCTGACTGGGCTGACCCGGAGCGCGCGGCACCCAGCGTTCTCCACTTGCTGACCAAATGATTTCCACTGATCTTAGCGTGGCCCTCTGAGAACCTGGGGGTGCCTGTCGGAAGTGCAAGCAACTGCGCTGCGGGGGCCAGTCCTGAACTGCAGTCGCCCTCGGGGGCGCTGCCCAGAGGGTTTTTGTCTGTTTCTGCTGACAGAAAAGATTCACTGCTCCTTGGACGTCGTTGTTCCTGGGAGTTCCTTGGAGAAGGGAAGGAAATGACCCAAAAGTTTACTCACAGCTCTTCGGGCAAGCAGGGAAGGTGAAATTTCTACACATCCGACGAGTTACTGCTCCCCGAGAGAAAAACAGCAACGTCACTGTGAGACCCCACAGAGGGGAACGAGTAAACTGGAATCCCGCCCCTAGCTTCTCCAAATCTGGGTGTGGACATAGAGTGACGTGTTACAAACCCTCCCCAGAACTCGGAGTGCTGCGAGAATAAAATAACTCCTGGTAACCTTTCCCCTTGGGTGGTTTGCCTCCAGAATACGGACGCGCGGTGAAGCAGGGTTCCACGACGCACCTCTGCGGCCGCCTCCCCTGCTAAGGGGCTGATCATTTCTGCAGCAGACCCCCTCTGTCACAGTACCGGGAACATTCCCTCCGAAGGGCTTCTATTTCTGAGCATCTTTACCGTCTGCCCGCCTTCCTGGATTAGGACGTGTGTGGAACAGGGTAGTAGAGTAAGGACTGTTGTGTCCTCATGTAACGGCACAGCAGGAAAAGCCCTAAATTAACGTGGAACTCGGACCTTGCGGGCTGCAATTACCTTTTCCTCAAATAGGAATCGTTCCACGGCAGCACGTGGCACCCTAGTTCACCGCAGAACTGCTCCCTGCCTGACAGAGAGACGCGTAACGGCACTGGAGTACCAGGTTAAAGAGTCTGCACGAGATTAACGGGAGCGAAATTACACAACAGCAAGAACAGGGGACACTGAGATGGGTGAGAATAGAAGTGGCTGAGTCCGGTCCTTAACAGAAGCAAGGCTGCTGTGCCCCCACACACCCAAGTCCAGCCAGTAGCCAGGCTGGGAATGTATTCCCAGTAGGCAAAAACGCATATGTCCAGCCACCCCGATCAGCACAGAAAACACACGGCACTCAAGCACGAATGGTACAAGTGGCCAAATCCTCTTCCTCCTCTCCGGCCGATCGGTTTGGAAGCCTGCTGGTAGAATATATTCATATAAACAGACTTGTATGCACACGCCAACGTTACGAATGCCTTCAGTAGCGTCCTTAAACACGCAGCCTGGCCGGTACTGGCCACTGGGGCACATGAACACCCGAGGTCCGCAGGGCTGCTCTGGTTGCTTTTACTCAAATCTTCTCACCTGGAGAGGGAGAGAGAGTGAAATTTTTAATCTGATCCAGGCATATGGCCTTCCAGCAGCCAACTCTTGGATGCCTACCCTGTTTTCTCCAACAAGCTGGCTTAGGCCTACCTCCAGTAAGCAACCCATTGACCCCAATCTTTCCTGCTCCTAGAAGCCAGGCTCCGTAGCCCATTATCCTGCCTGCTCACTAGTCTGCCCCGATCAGGAGTGCTCTCGCGTGTCGCCACGCCCACCTAGCCTCATCTCCCCTCTGCGCACGCTCCACTGCTCCCGCTTGCTGGTACCGCATGCATGCTGGCCCCTTTGCCCTGTGGGCTCACGCCAGTTGCTGGCGCTTAGGCAGATGTAGACACGCAGGGCGGGCTGTGCCCTCGCCCTGGAAAAAACCTAGAAACCCAGCTGAGAGAGAGAGAGCGCCGACTGCAGGCTGAAGGCTATGAACTGGCAGCAAGTTCACACACACCCTCCTTCATGCTGTTTCTCCTTTCCAGTTCCCACGGGGTTTCCTCCCGGTCCGCTTTGTCTCCCTCTCGGCTTTGGTGCTTCCCTTACACAAACTGTAATGCCTCCCGCACCTTCCCTCCACCCCCTAGAAAGGACCTCACAGCAGGTTCTGCCCATCCCCAACGCTCATCCCCCTATACGCTACCGTAAGCCCGATACCCCTCCACGTGGGGACCCTGCCCGGTCTGCAGGCGCCCCAGGAGCTCCCCTGCCAGAGGGGAGGCAGGCCAGGGGCTGACACTGCTCCAGCATAGAATCATAGGATCACAGA
>NW_010237025.1:0-15652 GCF_000690775.1 Eurypyga helias
AGTTAAACCACAACAGTCCTTTTGGACTGTCACCTCATTCTCTGGTGGGGAATCCAGGTGAAGTGTGGTCCCCAGTGACCAGCATTTCCAGAGCTATAGTTCCAGCTCTAAAAGTTACTCCTCCTGTGGCCTTTAGATAAATTACTTTTCCTCTCCACCTTGGTTTCAATATTTTTAGAAGTTCTAGTAACACCTACTTGACACCAACATCAGTTTGGAAGCTGGAAAGTACTTTTCACACATTTTATTCTTTTATTTCTCTAGTAATCTGCTTCTTCAAACAATTTCCCAAAGTAATTAATTCTATGTAATGTTACTGAAAAACTTAAAGGGACAGTAATACAAACCTACATCTCCATACCATCAGTACACAAGGGTATTTGGTGTCCTTGCCCGTGGCAGCTGGGGTTGGAACTAGATGATCTTTTAGGTTCCTTCCAACACAAACCATTCTATGATTCTATTCTGTGCTTGGAGTGGAGATCAGCTTAGTGAAAGGATGTCAGTGAGTCGTGTTATTTGCTATTCATGTATTGGTAGCACCAGTCAAATGTGAAGTCACCATTACACTTGACCCTATCTATAAAAAAAAAAAAAAACCACCACCCAGACACAAAAAAATACAAAACAAACCAACCCAGCAACAAAGCTCCAAAAATCTTTCAGTCTAAGTACAATTTGGAAAGCACTGCAATATAAACATGTTCTGTAAAATTGTATTTCCTAGTCTTCTGCCTATTTTCAGAAAAAAGGAGCATCAGGGATTTTAGCCTGTGAATCTGCATTAATTCTGCTCTGTCCCCTGTGTTTACTAATCATAAAAAGACGTATCTTCTGTGCAGACTCTAGCAGCAGGATACAGCCAACCCCTTGTCAGGACTTTGCAGAAGAGTTTGGTCCACATGTGGCACAGTATGAGGAATGTCAGAAGACAATTTGAATACTGAATTTATTCTTGACTAAGAAAAAATCGAAATCACTATGCTGTGTTTTCAAAGGAGCTCTTTGAAGCCCAGTGTTTAATCTTGTGGTGTTTCGAGTGCAAATATATGTCATATTTAGACTTGTCCATTCAGACAAGTGTTTTGTAAGATAGATGAGATAGATGGTTTGGACTTTTCTACTGCTGGCACTGGATTTTGCTGCAGAGGCCCTGGTAATTCTGGAATCATTATGCAGCTGTTTTGTAATCAATATTAATTAGCTGTTTAATAGTAAATAAACAGGTAATGTTTGAAGCCACTTCACAATTCATTTTAAGCAGGCTTCCTGTGAGATCCTGCTTCAGATGAAGGAACAGACAGTGATGATCTTCTACATAGGCATCTGCAAAGCTCAGATATGTGTTTTTTGAAGGTATAAATCAGCATAATCTTTTAAAACTCCTATATGTAGACATTTCCTCTAACGCTTTGCTGTCCATATTACCTTGCTCATTTCCCCTTGAAAATTGTCTTAGAAGGTTTCATTTTATTTTTATGTAATAGGATCTTTCTGAACATTTCTATGTAGAAAACTTTAGTGAGAAAGATATCAGTCAAAAAGCAGAGGGTAAGAAAATTGAGAAACCATGAAGATGTGTAGATTCACTCTGTCAGTGATGTATAAAACTCCATCACTTTCAGTGGTATGTACCCCATCCTGAAGTTCTCATTTCTACTTTCCACTGGGATTTTTTTATCTTTCTGAATTTGTTCTTTAAGTAACCTCCCCTTACTATCTCTAAACATCAAACATTTAAGTCTTCACCTACAAGCAGTCCTTCTGCAAAAGAATTTCTGAAGTGTCACACAGACACTCTAGCTATCTCATTGAGCTCCTTCCGCTGAGATTATTTCCTACCCCTATAAGAGAACATATGAGAGCTTGTTTTCTGTTAGAAGCAGGCAAAAAAGAGCATCTGCCTTGTGATGTCATATAAGTAAGAAGCAGGTTAAAAAACTGCAGTTTGTGCCACCTACCAGCTTAGGGAAACCTAGTCTTCCTCTATAGTTAAACCTATGACGAAACTTCCTGGTACTATGCAATATCATCTAAAAGCCCAGTACCTCCTGAGAAGCTTCTGAGTTCATACCTCTGCTGCTCTGAGACAGTAGTGTGTTCTGTATACCAACATGGTATTACTTGTGAAGTCAAGGTTGACCTTCTTATGAGACAGACTAGTTTTGATAGTAATAATATATTTCTTCATTACCATTTAGAAGCTGCCACTGTAGAAATGGGGTTGAACTGGAATAACAACAGTGACTTGAAACAAGGCTTTTTTTAAGCCTGTAATCTTTTTTTAAGTTCTGTAATCTATTTGTACACTTTAGCTATATTACTGAGAATCATAGAATCATAGAATGCTTTGGGTTGGAAGGGACCTTATAAGACCATCTAGTTCCAACCCTCCTGCCATGGGCAGGGACACCTTCCACTAGACCAGGTTGCTCAAAGCCTCATCCAGCCTGGCCTTGGGAACAACTCTTGGGGTGTAACGTCTGCACACAGGCACAGCAAGCTGGGAAAAAAAAAGAAGGTATCTATAATAGGAGCAGATAATTTTTGTTGTGATTTATACAAGTAGGCCATGAGCAAAAAAGAAGAAAGTTCTACTCCTTTTCACTATGAGCCCAGAGAACACCTACAAACCAAACTACAATAAACAAGATTTTCTGAGTCTTCTTCTGGGAGACCAACAACCCAGGCCTTACTTATAAATCACAGAATCACAGAATGGTTGAGGTGGGAAGAGATCTCTGGACATCACCTGGTCCAGCCCACCCTTCTCAAGCATGGATACCTCGACTCAGTCGCCCAGGACCATGTCAAGTCAGGCTTCGAATATCTCCTAGGATGGAGACTCCACAACCTCTCTGGGCAACTTGGTCTAAGGTATGGTCACCCCACAAATGCAAAAGTTATGTCTTGGTTTCAGATAGAATTTCATATGTTTTAATTTTTCTTCACTGCCCCTTGTCCTGGTCAATTAAGGATTTTTTTGTTTGGGGTTTGGTTTGGTTTGGTTTGGTTTTGGGGGTTTGTTTTGCTTTTAAAAAGGGTTCATTTTACTGGAAGCATTTATCACTTGCTTACATAGTCCTTTTCCTAAAAGGGAATACTTTGCTAATAATTGATGCAAAATTTTTCATTTTGTAGAATTCTGTTAGCAAATATGTTCTATTGTCAAACAAAACAAAGAAAAAGTAAGCTTGGCCAGCTAAATATATGCCAGATCTGTCTGTCTTGTCAGTATATTTCACATGCTGCTTTCCTTGTCTTTCTTCAGGGTAGATGGACAACAGAAAAAGGAAATTTATCTTCTATCAATTTCTACATTACAGAGGAACCAAAGTCTAAACTGTTTGCAGGAGATCATAAATAGAGTTTACATAGCTATCACAAGGGAAAATACTTCTCTAATGGTATGTTGATAGTAGAATTAAACACATTGCTGTCAAGTACAAGCAATTTCATCATTTATGTTTGAATTATCACCTAAATATTTCATTATTTTGTCATTCTTCTGATCAATTTCAAGGGTACTCAGGTCATGAGGCCTGATTCTTCTCTTTTTTATGCCCTTAACATCTTCATTTCTCTCTGATTGTGTAGAGTTTTTTACTGACAGAAATATACCTGTTTATATGGAAACTCTGTATGCCTCATTCAAGTAGGACATTCTGAAACATGATGAAAAAGAAAAGTGGAATCAGGAAATGGTGGAAAAAGGACAAAAGGACAAAATAAGCAAGCACGTTAGAGTGTGACATAATAAATGAAAACGTAATTGCAAAGGAAATGCAAAAATAATCAACTTTCAAAACTAAGGCTATAATGTTATCTTAGGCTTATGGTAGGATATAAATTAATTCATACCTTCTTGTGATTTTTGATGTCACTCTTAAACCCTTAAATAGCATTAAATCCATGCAATTCAAAGTTACATAGCATTTTTTCTGTGCAGTGTATGTAACAATTCTGTAGATATTCCTCTATTCCATGCAGAGTCACAAATGTGTTTTTAAAATAAACATTGCATCACTGTGGCCACATACAGAGCAAGTAAAAAGCAAAAAATACATGATGTGATTGGAAATCAGGTGAGGATCAAACACCTCTACAGTATTTTACAAGTATTATCTTTGTCAAGAGACATTATCTAACAGCAAGGTGCATCTGCAGAAAATACAATGTTCCTAACTATTCTGGCAATTTATTGTTAAGTATTGAAGGACAAAGTATTTGTAGGGTCAGCCAGAAGTCATCATTGACGGGAAATATGTGAGATCACACAGAGATTAAGGAGGAAATACATTCAATTCATCCAAACATTACAATAATAGGATTAGAAAATAATAGGATTATAAATACTAAACCTTTGAGGATAAATTCTAGTGTTGAGGAGATCTGTGACTAGATCTCTTGATTGTCTGCAGATCTCTTTACACCAGTAGAGGAAAATAAATAATTTGGAGTACTTCCTGACTTAGTTGGGTGGTGTTTCAAACACTTTTTCTTTTTTTTTTTTTTTTTTTTTACCTACTCTAACATATATTGTAGCCTCCCCAAAGCCAAAGCCCTTTCCAGGCATATTCTTCTATAATTCTATGATAGCTTAAGTGTGAATTATTAGTGTAAGGAGCTTTGTTCATCAAACCACACACACAAAGAGGAATGGCATAAAATAAAATCTGCTACTTAACTTCGTTTTACAAACAAAGACCAGGGTCACAATACAAAAATAATTTTTTCATGATGGATTATCTCAGGCGAGGAATGTAATTCTCCACTGCTTTTCACCCTGTGTTGTCTTCGACAAAGCTGTATTTTGTATATGATTCTGTTTTACATTGGTTTTGAACAAGTATTTCCACTAGTTACAGTGCCAAATATAATCAGGCCAAAAATAAAATTACACCTCTGCTGTTTTACAATGTGACAGGTTCCAGATTTCCCCTCCCACTAGGCTACAAGGCAGGCTGCACAATAGGAACATGCTATGCACCACAGTCACGGGTTTGATACTTACATCATGTTTGGTTTAGTCTGTGTTTAGTGCCACACTGGTGCAAGTTACACTCCTTAGCCATTTATATTTATTTGTGGATCAATTTTAAACAGAAGTCAAGTGTTTTTTATTGCAATCCTCTGCTGAACTTGATCTATGCATTCCAATTATGTTGATTTATTCTGAGCTGAAACCAACACACAGTTTTAAGAACAAAGATTTAAGATTTGCTTCAGGTTGCTAGATGAAGTTGTTCATCCATTTTTTTAGATGTGCACAGTCTGAGTTCTGCCTGTGTAGCGGTTATTCTTCTAAAATGATGGGAAGTTAAGATACATATATAAGAGGAGGATAACCCAAATCTCAAGAAAAGTGAATGAAAATGGAGAGGTAAAGAAACATCCAAAGGACAATGTGGTGTTGGAAGCTCTCGCACTTCCCTTAGGAAAGCAGCAAGACTGGGGATGGATCCTGCGTACGTACGTAAGTGCACACACCATAAGGAAAAACAGTGGTGTTGGAAGTTCAGGCACAACTGTAGAGGCATTTTATTCGTATTACAGCGATATGGTGGGACAGCTCATGCAATTAGAAAAAAGCAGTGGATGGATACAGACCAAGAAAGTGAAGGTGGTGCCTGCTTTGTACAGCTGCAGGAAACAATTGCAAGGCCTGGAAGTCATGGAGTATTTTAATGACCTTGATATCTCCTGGAAGGGCAGTATAACAGGGTATGAGTCATACAAGAGGTTTCTGGAGTGTGTCGATGACAACTACTTGATGCAAGAGATCAATGAGCCAGTTAAGGCAGATGCATTGCTGTGCCTGTAATATACAATGATTGATGGATGATGCAAAGAACAAGAGCAGCCTTGGCCATAACGACCATGTGATTGTAGTGTTTAACATCCTAAGAGAAATGAGTAGGATAAAGAAGAAAATTACAAACCTGGACTTCAAGACAGCAGACTCCTTCGCTTACTCAGGACTATACTTGGTAGCATCCACTGGCACCTAGGAGGTCTGGTTAACTTTCAAGGATAACCTTCTCAAAGCAGGGGTACGGTCTGTTCAAACATGCAGAAAGTTGAGCAAGCATAGCAGAAGGCCAGTACAGATGACCTGAGAGGTCTCGAGTGAAACTGAATGCTAAGAGGAATGCAGAAGAGCAGCTGGGTGACCCAGATGTATAAAGCAATTGCCCAAGCAGAGAGGGATATAATTCAGCTGGAGCTGAAGCTAATAAGTAATGCAAAAGGAAACAAGAAGTAATTCTAGACATTAACAGTAGCAAAAAGAAGGATGAAGAAAATGGAGCAGGAGACCTGATGACAAAAGACTTGGAAAAGGCCAAGGTACTCAACAACTATTTTTAATCCATTTCTTCTGGTAGGGTCTGCCTCGTCCTCCACAGACAGCTGTATCTCAGCAGCCTCTGAGAGCAGTATGTTACCATTCAGCACCATAACAAAGGGCTGTCTCCAAGCTGACATGGTTTTCATCATCTGATCTCTTAAAAGAGGAAGACCCGTGAGAAACAATATATATTAAAAACTACAAACCTGGAGAGTTATCCATTCTGGTAATAGCTGTGCACTGGGATATTGTATCCATAGGGAACTATACAGCTGTTTGGATGTGGGATCCATTTGTTTCTAACTGGAAAGGTACCAGTCCTGATGTATGTGAGACAGGAGAGAGCATTCTGAGAGGTGTGTGTGATTAATAATGACTGTGCGTGGTTGTTTTTTTCTGGTTTGGGGTTTCTCTCTACAGCAGTGTGAATAAAATATAACATTTATATTAAGTGCATTCATATACCTGGTAGAAAGTTGCATACTCTGCTAGAAAGCATGAGAAAGAGAAGTAAGGGATTTCCTAAACCTGTCAAGTAATATTCATACAAGAAAAAAAGTAAATTCAAAAAAATATATATATACCTTTGTAAGCAATGTTTTCAGAAAACTGGAAGAAGCTAACTTCTAAAAAATTTAGAGGAAGCAAGAGCTATTATATTTGGCACTAACCGTAAGGGAATAAGGAAGGTATGGGTCATGCTTGCAGAGCTTTTCTAAATTATCCTCATGCAAAAGCTGTCTTTCAGCAGTTAGAATTTTGGGACATCTTTTATTTGCAGTTCAGTTTGATGAAAATTGGTAAAATAGCTTTTAGGAGAAAAACAAACACCAGCGTGGGGATATTATTTTAATTGGTATTTCCACAATTAAAAGTTTTTATTTGACCTACTAGATTCACAAAGAGTCTTACCTAATGTTCTGGTCCCAGGCAGCAATGAGGTGCTCTCCCAGGGCCAGTCTATAAGATTTTGTTTTATTCCATAATACATCAAGCTGAGCCCCCTCCCGGTACCGGGAGCACTGGGAGCGGGCCAGGGGGAAGTTTGCGGAGGCTGAACCCGGAAGGTGTGAGTGAGAGTCGCCCGGAGGTTCCTGCCGACGGCGAGGCTGGCGCAGTCCTTATCCGCACCTCCTTCGGGTGATTAGCAGGTAAGTAGCGTCTTTTGTCAGGGAAGTTGTTCTGGGAAGGCCCAATTGAAGGGGTTTTTCCCCCTGCTCTGGGTTCCTGAGCTCAGGGAGGGGTTTTTTCCTTCTCGGGCTTTGGATTTATTTTTGCTTGTTGCCCTGGCACCCGTCTGTACCCATCCCTGGGTGGTGAGATCCTGTATCGTTTGTTCTATTTTTCTGTTCTTGTAATTACTTATTAGCAATAGTATTGTTAGTAACTCCGTAAGTTTCATTTATATAATTGAATAGTTCTTATCTCAACTTTTTATAAGCCACCCTTGCCTTTTTATCCTCCAGCTCTTCCTCACTGGGAGTGGGGTGGGCGGGGTGGTAGAGCGACTTCTGGTGCCTAATTGCCTGACAGGGCTACACCGTGACACCCACCAACCGCAAAACCAGGGAGGGGTGAGGTGTACCATTACCCCTGCACCTCCCCATATATTACAGCCTGACATGTAGGGAATTTATGTAGGAAATCAAAGGTCTCAACTCGCATCCATGGAGTATGTGATCCGGGCCAGGAATCACAGTTGGTTTATTGCCTTGCAGAAAAAGAAAAGTCTCTGGATAATAGAACAGTCCTGGGTTCGTCATTCTCAGTTTTTCTTCTGCACAAAAGCGTCATTTACTGTTCCAACTAATAATCCCTCCTATAGGCAAATTAGAATATATAGATCCTAAAATATCTTCTACCCCAGGGTTTGAGTCACTCTCTGAGAGGATTCAGGCTTAGGTTAAACCTCAGAAGCAACCCATGTCTCACTTTACCAGGTAAGTGTGCTAATCACTAAGGCTGTAGAAAAACATAAAGCCACATTTGTCACCGCCTTCTCAGTTTTATACATGGCATCTAAGCCCCTTGTTGTTAACGTTGCTCATCATTTTTATTTCTTTTTTATTAATAATGTCTGAATTTATACTTTTACTTTGTCATCATTGCACGTCATTGTTTTATTTCAAAATTTTTATTTATTTTTATATTTATTTTTACCTTAGCAAAAATGTTAGTTACTCACATATATCTGTTGAGTATGCAATCCAGAAGACCTCTCTTACTGCATTATTAATTGTCTAATTCACCAGTGTCAGAAGATGCATCAAAAATAATGCTCTCAGTGCTTTAAAAGTTCACCTCCATCAAAAAATCATAGATGGCCTACAAAAATATGAATGTTACTTCATCCGCCTTTCCTCATTTTTGATGAGCTATTGGTTCTTGGGCTAGAGATGCATATATATCTTAAATCAATCATGATTTAGCATGTATCATTATCTTGCCTACAGGTTGTGTACACAGACTACAAGGAAAGCAGAAAATTGCTGTCCTTCCATGCAGGGGGTGATGCACATCACGTATCTCTCTGCAGATCCTCTTTTTTTGATTACTCCATGGTTCCTAATTCAATATATATGGGGAATACCAGAGTAGTGAATGGGTCAGTCTCTGATGATAAGTTCACTGCACTTCTTCCACCTCATGGCAGGAAGCTGATACAGCAATAGCTGTGGCCAAAGAACCTCTTTACCTTTCTTCTCAGGTGCAGTGACAGATGGTAGTAGGGATGACTGGAGAGACTGTTCGTGATCCATGGGGCGGATACCAAAGGAGGAGCTGGAAAACAGAGGCGCATGTCGTTTTTAGCTGAGGGTGAAGCCAGGCAGGCACACAGAATAACAAAACAAAACAAAAAAATCTGCTCCAATAATTTGTATCTGCAGGCAGAAATACATTTATAGTTATCCTATATTTTGTTAGCTGGCTATGTGGTCAGAACTTCACAGTCAATGCTAAGTTGGCCACAAAGCCGGTGTGTTTGGCACATGAACTCAGAATGTGTCATTTAGCCACTGATACCATGCAGAATCCCAAGGGAGGTGGTGGGAATCCTGGCTACAGATATAATGAGGTCTCAGCTTCTCAGGGCTAGAGGCAAGGATGACAGTGGTACCGCCACCTGCACTCCTTAAGATGAAATGCCTTTGTGAATGAGAAACGGTCTCCAAAATGCCATAATGGAATTATAGAAATTCAGGCAAAAATAGGAAATGGCCCATTACTTGCTTTTTTTCACATACCTATGAATATTTGAGGTCAATCTTCCATACATTGACCTTCCACTTCTGCACCATTCATCTCCATTTTTACAATGTGTTGCAATAAATTCAATATTCCTGACAATATGCCACACTCATCCATCTCTGGAGCATTTTGTAAAATGGGCAATAATGCTGGACTAGATGTAAAACTGGATATATAAAAATTCCTGCACCTCAGTAGAATTTAAAGTTAACTATTGAGGCTGACAGCTAAAGGAAACCTCATTATTAGAGTGTGTTTTGGTTTTTTCAGCATGGAGACATTGGGCATTCTTGGTGTAATGCTCTCCTTTCCATCCAGCAGCAGAAGTAAGCAGAGTCCCATACAAATGGGAGCCAGAGGAGTTAGCATGGGTAGACGGAGCTCTTTCACTGCCTTATTTGTCCTAAGCTATTCTTAAAACCTTCAATTTGTTGTGAGAGATGCCAGCATGAAGGATTTAGGCCGAGGAAAGGAAAAGAGTTGTGTGAATGGCTAGAGAAAAATTAGTTGGTTTTTTTCCTTAACACTTCCAGAAATTAGCCTCAACTTTTTTAAAGTTCCAAAATGTTTATTTTATGTTGCACTTCATTGTTCTTAACCTTTCAGACCTGTGTTACTATGTTCTGTGTAAAACCAGAAATACAAAGAGTGAAAACCTTGGAAAGAAGATGATCTTTTGTTACTTCAAGCCTAGTTAGAAATAGGAGAAAAAAAGAATTAGTTTGTACTACAGGATATCCAATTACTTCTTCCCCTCTGCCCAGCTTTATGTACATGAAATGAGGCCCTAGTTTCCAAACAGAGCCCTTACCAGGCCCTTACCTTTTTAGATTTGTTGCAGGTCTTTGATTCTCTGCATTAGTGCAGTCACTGCTTCTAAACAACTATTTCTTACTATTCATATGCATCATAGCCAAGCATTAGATCTTCCAAAGCATATCCATCCTTTTAATGCTAACTCTGTAGTATTGTGTGTGGTCAGACAGATAATGAGTTATTCAAAGAGAGAGCAAAGATAAAGTAAGTTAATCTTTCAAACAAACACATACTTTAGCTTTTACTATATGCATATTTTGGAGAATATCCATTTTTTAATAACAGAGTTATTGTCTGAAGGTACCGAGAATAATTTCTTCTCATTCATATCCTTCTGAAGGTATGAAAACAAACATTCTTCATATGATCTTTCCTTGTCAAAATACTAAGAGTGAGGAAAACTTTGATTCCCTGAGTGGGAGGTTCCAGAAATAGGAGTGTTTTGGAATTTATATGATTCAGACTCCCAGTATAAAGTAAAGGACTTTAAATTCAAACAGTCTAGAGAACACTTCTGAAATGGGCCATAACTTCTAGGAAAAAAATGTCATTTCTGATTGACAATGAACTATAGAATACTTTCACACTTTCACAGCAAATTAAAGAGAGACAGTATTTTAAGAGACAGCGTGTATTCCACTTTAAACAGGAGATAAAATAAATCTTTGAAATGTTTTTATAATATAGGCTTTGCTAAACATCTACCCTTTCGAGGCTTTGTTAAAGGGAGCTTGTTTACAAAGTCTGAAGCTGATGAGAAGCAGAAGAAAATTAAGAAATGTTATCTAGGTGAGTCAGTGTGAACAGTCAGCTGGTCTCCTTCAGACATTTACAGAGGGCCCAGATAAATGGACAGAATGTTTAAAATTGGGCTGCACTTAATGAAAGTGCCTTGTTATAAGTATTAAACACCCAAAGACAACACAAAGCTCTTAGACAAGTACTGAAGTCTGAATAGCAGCTCTGCATTGAAAAGCTAGGATTGTAAACCAGCGGGGAACCACAGCAGCATTTCATATGACTTACTCGACACCCCAGCCAAGGCAGTTTTTGTGTGTGTGCATTGATGTTAAATTGAAAGGAAAGGAATGTATAGGTAAATATCTATTTAACTTTGCCATTACCATTGTTTTGAATTTAGTTTCTATGCTCTGTAGCTTATTTTCCACATTTGCCCCAATAAATGTAAGTATCTTTCCAGTTATTCTTTTTTTTATATATATATAAGAGTATATATACATAAGAACACAATGGTAAGCATGTATGTATGCATGTTTATGTGTAATTGTAGAAGGAGGACAAGGCTGAAGTGCCGTAATTCATCCAGGACTGAGCACACTGCAAAGTATATTGTTATGATGGTTTACACAGAAGCATCAAGTAAGACGCATGGATTTTCCTTTGTGCGTTCAGAAAAGCCTATCCGTCTTTACTTAACCTTTGACACAGAACATAAAATACAGGTTAAAAAAGACCTTTTAAAATGATAAATAGGTAATGAAACATTTTGCCCCTTCCTGAGGAATACTACATATTATCTAAAGAGAATTCAAGCTGTTTGTTTCTAATAGTAAGGAAGGCATGCCACTACCACCTCAGAGACTCAAAAGAAAACAGTGGAGATTTTCTCATGAAAATAAAATGGTTTGGGCTGTACAATATCCCTTTCTGATACATGATATTTTGCATGTGATATTCCAAACAGTTCAACCAATCGATTTATTCCATGCCTCTCGTTTATGCTGTATTTAAAAACCAAGTTTTCTACATGTTCTTCAGTAGGCAGGTCCTTAAAAATTAATCGTTCTATGTGCTCTTGCAGGTTCTTTATTCCAGCAGACAACTCCATGGGTTTTCGGAGTAGATGACAGCCAAGATACATAAATTTTATTGTTGTTATTGCCCATTTGATGAGCCTGTGTCCCTAATGACTGCCTACTGGCCATTCAAACAGAAAACAAAAAAATGGCAAATTATACCAAAATATGAACTGACTCCCAAGGGGAAAAGTCACTCTAATTTCTTTTTCTCACCCAAAACATAAGCCATTTGTGAACTGAGCATGTTCCAGTGCCCAAATGGTTATCACAGACAACCGTATCTGATTGTCAACGTGTCCTCTGCATTGCTCACTCGTTGCCAGATGCACAATCATCGTACCAGGGGAAGGAAGTTTCATCATGTTCTCAGACATGTTTTTATCTTTATTCCTTATTTCAGGAACAAAATAGTGACTAAATGAGAAATTAAAAAATATTTCTTAAAATGGACCCAATGGGAAACCAACCAGGAGGGATGGATCATGCAAGGGATTGATGATAAGGTACGGGTCTTTCACAGCTAACCTGAAATTTCTGGTCTGAAGTTGTCTGCCGCCACCACCTAATAGCTGTTTAGTAACCACAGAAAATGAGCTTGATGGCCTTAGTGTGCTCCTGTGGATGATGTCTTGACATGCAATACTTGCTAGTAATGAAATTGCAAGTGCAATTCAAGGCTACTGATTCTGTCTGCAGATTAAAAAAGGAGGACTTAGTTCTCCAGTGAAGTCTTTCTAGAGACATTCACCAAGACTAACTTTGTGCCAGAACTGGAAGAACTTTCAGCAGCAAATGGCAAAAATGTTTACTTCTTGTTAATGCTCTTACTCCAATTGTCCACATTTTGTGAATCCACTGCCTAGGTTTGCTGCCAGTGTGGTCCTCTTACTTAATTTCACAAACCACTGTTACTATTATTCACTTCAGTACAAACACACCTCTTTGGAAAAGATTGGCTTGGTCATCCTCATTAAAATTTATCCAAATAGGGACAACTGTGATCATTGATTCAAACTAGTCCTGTATTTAGTCTCCAAACTTTTGTCATCATAATTAAGTTTTTCAATTATATAATAATACAAAAAACTGTAAAGAAAAGGACATTCAAACTTATCAATGATAAACTCGAACACCAAATTATCTTGTTCTGCTTGTGAAGGAAGGTGGTCACCTTTTTAATGGTACACTGTAACAAAATTAAATTGCTTCATCGAGACAGGACACATTGGGGCTCACTTGCTCTGACAGCACTTGTTCAACCTGTCTGCCATACAGGTACCCCTGAAGCTCAGCAGTTGTGTCTCTTTATTTTACCCTTAAGAAGTGAGACAGGAGACCTTAGGCTTTTCCATGCCTCCATTTAGGCAGCATTGGAGAAGTTGGCAATCTAGTCTAGTTCTACCTTTTTTTTTTTTTTTTTTTTTGAGGAGGGACAATCATTTTTCTGTCAGAGCCTTCCCTCTGTATGGAGGAGGAAGAAAAAACAAAATCTTCCTTTTTTTGTGTGTGCGATTTTTAATCCTACCGTTGGGACTCATTTTTTGGATAATGTCCATTTTCCTTACAGGTAACTGCCTATCTGCTTCCATTTCCTGGACTTCTGTTCCTTGCTTCACAGTCCATTTCAAGGTGTATTTTCAGACCAGTCTAACTTTTTTGGAAGTACCAAAACAAATAAAGACTTTTAAAATGCTTTGTTAAATATTAATCCAACCACTCATAGCTGGTGATCTCCTACTTTAATAGAATAGAGTAGAAAATTTCCTCCCTGATAGAAGACTCTATCTAAAAGCTCTGTTGTACAGGTGTCACTGATTAAAAACAAAACAAAACTAAAAAAAGAAAAAATCACCCACAAAACCAGAAAAACTCAAAACCTCTTGACATGTTTCTTGTTACATCTAAGTAACAGAGGTGATTGTGGATCTTCCTGTCAAACTGGAATGTAATCATAAGATTCCATCAGTTTAATAGAGCTATGTTATTACTTTCAGCCAAGATACTTGATGTTGTAAAAGATATTCAGCACATGTTTATTTTTTGCTGGAAGCAAAAATTGAAAGAAGAGTTTAGGTGTGGTGCTCTCATAGCAAAACCAGCCTTCTCTTTTGATGCCTTTAAACATTTGTACATATTTTACAATTAGGAATTAATTTTATGGAAGTGAATTTAAAATTTATGTTTCTCCTTATCTTCTGTTTCTCATTAGGTAACTAAAATGGTAATCATTTGCCATAATAATCTTATCACTCATTTATCCTCACTTAGGCTCATACTGTCATTTTGCACCAACCAACCCAACTGAAAACACATTAAGAAGCTTTGTTTTTTCAGATGTGGTCTAGAGTGCTTTGTATTCCCTGGTTCCATTTGTCTTATCTGTGTGTGTTCTTTTTCTGGAGTCTGTTCATGAGTTGGTAGTCAGACAACTTACACTTTTATGAGGATCCTCTTCCAATGCTGGGCTGATCCTTGACTTATTTGTGAGATCCATGGACTTTTTTCCACTCCAGTAGTGGTTGATAAAAAAGCAAGAATTCTGCACATCATGAGATTCCTTGCATTCTCTAGTCCAAAAGGAAATCTATATCAATTCCGTATCCAGAAATAGATTGTTCCCTTTGACATCCAAAGGCCCAAGGGACTTTATGACTTTGACCTTTGGTTTTCCTTCAGTCACTTTACTGAGATACAAGGAGGTACCTACCAAACACAGCAAGGCATTCAGGGAATGCAAGGGTGTGCGTTTTAAGAAGAAGGGGATGATAGATGATATATAGTATGAGGACTAATATCACTTGTTCCACAAAGGTATTTGGGAGCCTATCTCCCACTGATTACCTTTTGCATCAGAGTGTCAGCCTTTGTCTCTTGGGATATTTATAGACAGGAGAGACCAGCACAGGCTTAGAGATGTAAGACTATGTACATGCATACTCCATATAACCCAGAAACAGATATTTCAAAGATTGACTAGGTATTTCTTCCACTCTCCAGAGATTAAGTATAACTTGCAAAATACCCTGTTCAGCAGAAGTAAGTTGAAGTTTCTTGTAGCCTGAGAAGCTCTAATACTGTTCTGAAGATTATTAGACAGTAAGTCTTGAAGAAATGGATGGAACATGTTTGGCATGGGTGATGAATGTGCCTACAGCAATCGAGAAGCTCCACCAAAACAGGAAATATATCTCGATTACCATGCTTATTCCCAGGGCAAAGGCAAGAAGACTATGTACATCCATAAATTTTTCTCAGACTTTCTCCCTAGACATGATCTCAGGAGATCTATCTGTTTTCTAATTCTTAGAATAATATATTCTCAAATTTCTCCTATACTTACATCGGCTTGCAGAGTGGCAGGATGCATTCTCATACCAGTGGTGAAACAGGCAATTCTTGGAGCTACTACTGTCCTTCC
>NW_010237026.1:0-302 GCF_000690775.1 Eurypyga helias
GCGGGAAGCCGCTCGGATGCCATGGTAACAAATGAGGTGTAAGTACCTGCGCAGAGCAGGAGGTGCGGATCAGTAATACTAAGAAAATATTATCCGCTAATGCGGTTCAGGGGCTGGCAATGGGAACGAGCAGCACTCGTTCCCTGGACACGTTCTCAGCCCGCTCGTAGCGGGACAGTAGGACTGACAGCTAGCTTGAGGTGACGCTGCCTGCATCACTCGGCTTCTTTTGGACGGGCTTTCCTGCCGCCACCCTTTTAAAGCCAACTTGTGGTGTTTCGGAATGGTGAAGGTGTGTCGTG
>NW_010237026.1:313-10194 GCF_000690775.1 Eurypyga helias
AGGGTGAAAACGCAGGTGGTTTGCTGGGGAACGCTCGGGTGCTGGTGCTAGAAGGGTTAATGGCAACCAATAGGGAGCTATCTGGCTTGAAAATAAAATTATATATGAGGTTGTGTGAACTAGCCCGACTCTTGTCCTTGTTTTCTTTCACCCCAGTACTTACAGAAATCGGTGTCCCCGTCAAAGGATCTTTTATTTTGCCCTCTCCTGTGTCCAAGTTCTGTCTCCAGCGAATATAACCTGTTACTTCTGCTTTGTTTTCTCCTCGTAGTAGAGAATGAGGGGAGACTGGAGAGAGGAGCGGTCTGTTCACTGTGATTTTTCTGAGAGGGCGGGGGGGGAAAAAAAATACTGGGGTCTTTGCTCACTTGATCGAGCTGACACAACAAAAAGTCGGCGTGCCGTATTTATACTAGCCTTAAGGAGGGAAGGATGCTCTGCCACATGCGTATGTATGACTTCTCTGTTCTACAGTTAAAAATACACACTGGAGAAGCTCTTTTAGCATGCAAAGAGGTGGTTTTACGTAGATTAACTATAGGTATTGGTACAGAGAAAGAAGTAGGACTTCAGTTTCAGGACTCTTACATAAGACGGTATCTTTGAAGTCCAGGCTTGACGCACTGGTGACGCTGAGATGGAAGACCCGGTGTTCTCATGAAGACTTGCTTAGCTGTGCAAAGTGTCACCTGGGCCCAGTTCACAGGCAGGCTGTGAACACTGAACAGAGTGGACTGTCTGCTGTGTAAGTGCCTGCCGGGAAAGTAACGCCGTGGCCTTGGTGACAACTCCATTCTCGCTACGGTGATAGCATCAGCGGGGTGTGACTTCAGCATGCCTCTTCTTTTTCTCTTGTCATAGTCTACTGTTTCATTCACATGGTTCTACTTCATCTCTTACTTCATAGATTTCTTTGCTGGAACCCATACCCTCCTTTCTTTTTCCTCCAGAGTTGAATTTCTGTGATCGGTTTTGCTCCAGCCATCCTAGGAAGGCAGGGAGTTGACAGGACAGACCAGGGCAGGAGGAAAGGCAACAGGAAGGTTGTACTCATAAAAACTAGTGTCATGCTTTTCCTTTGGACACGTTGGTTGTGACTCGGGAGCTCTGCCTACATCAAGAAGTAGCATAGTCTCCAGAGCCACCATCTGTGCAAGGAACCTGTTCTCCGAAAGAAGCAAGCAAACACACTTACCTGTAAATGTTTGCTCACATAGAGGGGTGTGAGCTCTTTGTGCACTGGTCTGCAGTTGTATTTGTTGAAGCTGTACATCGCTACAGATCAGACATAGTGTAAGCTGAGCCCACTCAGCACGACGTTTCCCTATCCTACTTCAGCTGTGTGTGTTGTTTTATAACGACATCTGCATTATTTGACCGTTACCGAAACAGATTTCCTTCAAACTGGAAAGACTGAAGTTCCCACAATGTCTGAAAGAGACACTGTTGCTGCACATCCCACCTCAAACGCTTTTGCTAAACGATGTCTCAGTCCATTTTAAACTTGTTTGAAGCAGAAGCTTAAACCAAAGCCTGGCTTTCACGTTGCGTAGCAGTTCCGTACTGCGTGTGGGCAGCCTGCTGAAATCAATGGTGCTGCGTGGTGTGGGGGCACTGAGAGCGGGGAGCAGAAGGGGAGAGTCTTTTGTTAAGAGCTATTTTGAAGATCTGTTTATTCATCAAAACCTGCCAGCCGTGTATTGAGGCACGAGCCGGTTTCCTGTCACTTGGAGGTGGGTTTGGGGTTTCTTGTAGTGTAGGACTGGGTTTTATTGTTTCCCTTGTGGAACAGAAGACCACTGTAAGTCACCTAGTTAACAGAACCAACACTACTATAATGGCAACAGTCGTGTGAACAGCTGTATTTTAACCTGAGCGCTAACTGCAGCTTCGTTTCCCAGACAGCTGCTTAGGTGTGCCCGGGAATACTAGGTGACCTTGCTGCTGTTGAAGCTCCTCACAGGACTGAGTCGGTTGGTTCTGCAGCATATACCCTTCCGTTGTCCTCAGCGCTCGAAAACACAAATCCTTGATAAAACCGAAGGGCGAGGAGAGGGGGGGGGTGTTGTACGAGAAAGCGGACTTTCAAGCGCTGTTAACTTTGCAGAGGGAGAGAAGCTTAAGGGCATATTTATGTGCTGCAGTTCATGCCTTTGAAAATCTTTTATGATCACTGAAAGGGTAGGATGAAGGCTTTGATAGGCTGCGTTTTGAAGACCAGGGTACTTTATAGTTTCAATTTAACTAACTGCTGGTCTAGAGTCTAGCTTTTCTATGCCCAGATTAGCATCCTATTTTTTTTCCCTTGTCAAATGAGGCTCTGACAGTCTAAAGTATTAACATAAGTGAAAGCCCTGAAGAAAGTAATGAAGATATTTTTGAAGCACTGAGATTATTGTTTTTCTTTCAGTGACATGACTTTATTGTGAGCATAGAAAAAATCCTTCTCTAATGTTTTTGTTCGGATGGTTGCGTTAAACATGAACTCCTGTTTTACGAGGCTGACTGACTGCAAAATATTGAGCATATGGGATTGTGCTGCTTCTATACACCCTACTGTGGCAAAATTCATACCAGACTGGGAGTCCAGTTTGTATAATGGAAGCAAGGGTGTAGCTTTTGGGATCAGGTTGGGATTCCAGAACCTAAGTCATATTAATGAACCGCCGAGGTGTAGATACGTATGTAGTTTAATTTACACCCTTTCTTTTGTTAAGTCGTATATAATCATTTCGGCTGTAGCCAAAATCGGTGTTCTTTAAGTTGCGTTTCCAGGCGTTTTGTTCAGTGAGAAAATATGACCAACCTTCCAATAGCTGATCTAGATTAAGTAGTAATTAGATATAATTACTGTTCCTAGGGGGAAAGTAATTCTGCCTTATTGAAATTCTTTTATCTTGAATTAACCTACTCCGTTCTTACTGGAAATATTAAGTGAAGCACCAGCTTGCTTTAGGCACTTCTTCCAAAGCTGCTAACCTTTGTTTAGTTTGCCGCCGCTGCTCCGTCTTTGCGGGCTGGTGAGCCCGGAGTGTTTAGGCGGCACCAGTAAGGAGAAGTGCCTGCTTGAATAGCACTGGCCTTTGCTGAACACCTTGGTAGAGCATCCTGTTCCTCTGCTTCCATAGGGATCAACGAGGAGGGCTGGCGACCCGCTTTTCTGTCCTCTCCCCATACCTCGCATTAGGTTTCACAGGGTTTGGGGAGGGGAGGAGCGCGAGTTGTTTCTTTTCTGCCGAGTGGGAACCTAGGCTTCACGACTCCCGCTGCTTACGGGCTATCCTGCGTAACTTGTGTCCCATTTTCAGAGCGTGGCGATAACCGTGCCTGGCGCCCACGGGTCCCGTGTGTACGTGACGTGTACGTTGTTTGTAATTCAGAAGCCAGACCCAGAGTTTTCTGGCGGAATGGGTGTCCAGGAGAGGAAAGCCTGGAGCACCAGGGACCCTGTCAAGCTCAGTTCTAGGTTAGGTTCACGTGGATACACCACCTCAGTAGGCAAACATACTCTCTTCCTGCGCTGACAGACTGACTGTTAAATGTGCCTACAGTGTTGGCTATAAATACAGTCCTAAAACTATTTTGAAATGCTCAGCTGGCAAAGTGTGGGATAGGACTGGCTTCAGAACTGAAACAACTTTATGTTTAAGTAGCTCTTCCATTTTCCTGGGAGCTTTGATTTTACCATAACAAACAGAATCCATTCTTTTACACTCACAAACCCATTAAGTTAGTTGGGAAGTCTTAACACTGTTCTCCTTCCTTCCCCTCTTGTTTTCTCCCCGTTCTGTGTTTTTCTATACAGACTAAATCTAATCCAGTAGATTTCTGGGTGTAGCTTGGTCTGAAAAGTGGGGTTAGATACGTACGGGCTAGCCCTGCTCTTTTCTGTGGGGAGGAGGGAAAGAACTTTAAGTAGACTAAGGTGATGATTTAGTATAATCATCCACACCCACTAGCTAACATCACAGTGCATTAGCAAAGCTAGAAATTAAAGCAAAGTGTAAAGTTGAGTCTTATGCAAAATTTATCCACAGATCTCAGTGATCCTTCACTTTAAATAAATGTAAGAAGCAAAATCTGTCTTCTCTTGGTTCGTGCTGGCAGCATTTCCCACAACTGGCTTGTCTAAAGAAGAGAATTTCAGATCCTCAGCATCTTGTTATCCACTCATGTCCTGTGTCTGCTAGCACAGTTCTGAATTTTGGGCTGGAAAAGCAATGTGCTGATGTTTGGCAGCTACTGGTAACTGAACCTGGAGGACCATTTGGTTTAGGTTTGACGATACTTAGGATAAAGATGACTGTAAAAGCTAGTGCCTGAAAACATGTAACTTTTGGCTTGACTTGCTCTTTTTGCCATTTAACTTGTTTTGATTTTCATAAATAGCTTCTCAACCTGAAGTTTAGTGCATCTTTTTTCATACAGGGAGAGAATGGCTTTCATAACTGCATGTTACATGCCCTAATGTTTGTATTGGCCCTGTAAACTACGTACTGACTCCAGCCGGCGCGTCTTAACGAAGCCTGACACCTGTAACCTTGCACGTTTTCATCAGTTGTGCTGTTTTAATAGTGACTTCACAGCAGAAAGTACTTATTATGTCAACAGGTTGTGCGAAGAAGTCTTTCTGTTTGCTAAACAAACTCCCTCAGTCAGTGTCCTGCCTGCTAGCTGCGTGTTTGAAGTCTGCTGTGTAGAGGCTCCAAGGGATGCCCTCTGGGATCAGATGGCCTGGGAGGGAAAATCCCATCACTGGAGTAACTGACGAAATAATGTTTTCCTTGTGTTTTTGAGGTTTCTCTTGCTAGCCAGTTTCAGTTTTAAGGACACAGATGAGGCTTTTGTTGTTTTTGTTTGGTTTTTTTTAAGCCTTTGTTTGAGGTTCCTTTTTAAATTATGTGTCACTTGAAAATTTTTACTGCTTGGAGACCAATATTTTGAGGGTGGTGATGTAGCTAAGGAAAGACAGCGATTTTGAAGTTTTCCCTTTCCAGAACTCTGTGCATCTCTAAGGTCTTGAGCGTGATAGATCCTGATAGGCACCGGCTGCTGCTTTTGAAAAAGAAAAGAGAAAGCACTAAAGGGAAGGGTGTTTTTTCTCTCCTTTCCCCTCCACCTCCCGTTCTTGAAAATTAACACTTCCAGGTTTCATTCTGAAACGCGGCTCGCATCTGTTGGCGACAGTAGAAGTGATATATTGGAAACCGGTGTTAGACCCACGCAAAAGACTTAGGCCTGCCGTGTGGAGACACGTGTGCCCGGCGCCTGGAGGGAGCTTGGTCTCGTGTGCGGTGACCACCAGCTGGTTGTTCAAGCTACACTGGGGTAACTGCAGTCCGCCTTACGCATCTCTGAGCACATCCTGTGCTCCTCTGGTCGTAACCAAAAGTGTGGTCACTGCTGTAAGTGGCAGGCAGGCTGTGTAGATGACAGTCATACCTTCTGATGTTACCTTTTTAAAGGGAAAAAAGCGCTCCTGCAAAATTGCTGCAGTTGATTCCAGGACATAGTCCAGCTAATGGAAAACTTTACAGCCTGTAAGCTGTTGGCGAATGAGAAGTTGGTCTGGATTTCTCCCAGGTGTGGTCTCCTTGGTCAGCAGACACTGACAGCACTAAAACGCTGGAGTAGAACCTAATGGAATGAATTCACGGTGTACAGCAGGGGAATTCCACTGGCATGTTCTCTTCCCATAGAAGGGGTGGTGCAGTTTCACTTTGTGGTAAGCCTTTACGCTTTCAATGTGGGGGATGAACGCACGTCAGTCTGCTCTCTGACAAACCTGTATTGGGAACTAACCAGCGTCTCTTTTGTTTTCTTCTTTCCTTTTAGTATTGGATGAATGAATATACTTCTTCCCTTGGAATTGGAGTGTTCCATTCAGGTATAGAGGTGTATGGCCGAGGTACGTCCAAGGAAGACATAACGCTGCTCTGGTAATGCTGTTGCTTAACAAACATCTTTCAGGCAGTGAGGGAAAGTTTGGGTAGTGGCTCCTGAAACGTGTTCATCAGTTTTCTCTTAAAGTTCTCAGCTCTTCTGCCTCTGGAAAGAATCTCGGATACAAATAATCCAGGAGTCGTCTTGCATTCCTGTATAAACCTATGCAGCTGTGAAAAAGTGTACAATTTATTCAGCTAGTCGTAGAAATCTTTATTTTAGGTTTTGAAATACCTGTTGTTCAAACAAAGGCCACACGTAAGCATGGCCGAATCACGTCTCCTCAGTATTTTGCCAGCACTTCGTGCCAGGAGCCCGGCTTTAGCAATAGAAACGATAGCCTGTTGCAGATGGGCGCCCCGAAGTGCGTGGCGCTCAGGAGAACGGCCTGTCCCTTATCGGTCGGCGTGTTTGTGTGTAAGAGACCGTGGCTTGAAAAGGTGTCTCGCGCATCCTGTTTACAGCAGGTACGCGTGGGACAGAGGCAGCAAGACATTCCCATTTGGCTGAACAGGTTGTGCTTTGGGGGATGCAGCTTCCTGGCCTGTTCAGGCTGCTTTGAATCCCCATCGCTGCCAGAAGGCGTTCCTGACCGTGCTGCAGCACAGGCTCAGGGCTGGGGTGTCCCTGCGTAGGGCTGCAGTGACACTCTGAGGTGAGGGTGTCGCTGAAAGTAAGCACAAGAAGAAACAATACCTACTTCAGTTCTCATTTTTGGAATGCGTGGAGGTGAGGGGGAGCGGCGGAAGGTGTGGCGTGCGGTCCAAAGGCCACATTGCGCAAAGTTATCTCCAGGTACCGTGGTTGCGTTGTAACTGGGTTTGTAAGGGCTACCCCAGCGACAAACTGACCAAATACAGCGCTTATTGCTGAAACTTTGTTGGGTTTCTTTTAATCCAAACCAGAAGGCCCCGACTCCTAACAGTGCTGTGCCTGAAACCCGGTTCTTGAGCTGTGCCGAATGCGTGTGCCTCCCTTCCTGTTCAGATTATAGCAGCTTTCTCGTGCAGCAGGTTGTGGGCCTGCTAGCACAGTGACTTGCGTTTTTCAAAGCACATCAAACTTTATTGATTAAGCCGTTGCAAAATAAAATGTATCTGCGTGACTGAATGCTGGACTCACGTGGTGTGTTACGCGTTTTGAGGAAAGGAAGGGCGAAGCCAGGCGTAAAGCTTCTCGCTGCACTCCGGGTGTGGCTTGCTGCGTTACCTCGCAGGCGCAGAAAGAAGCGAAAGCACGCCACGGTGTTTTCGTGGGCTCCACGTGTTTATGCCAGCAGGTGCTACGTGCAGGCTTCAGGTGCGTGCACTGGTTTACTTTCTCTCTACAGCGGAGAACTGGGGACAGTTGAACTCTTTGCAAATCGAGAAATTAATTGGCCACTACTTTTTGCCAGGGAATTAATTAGGCCACTGCTTGCTGCGCGCTTGCAGCTGTAGTGCACGCTGAACAGAAGTATCCTCAGACCTCTGAGGATGCAGTACTCTGAATCCCCCGACCTGTAGATGTGCAAGCAGCCCTGTGAAGACAAGCGTGGGTAAAGGACGTTGGTCGGATTTACAGTTCAACTTGTAAATCCTCACTTACACCATGAAAACAACCGATACTTACTGTAAAGTTCCTTGAGTTAAACCTGGACACTGATGTAGGAAATCTGTCAGTTTTTACTTAGGCTGCCTAGTAACTAGCAAAAACGATTCATTTGCAGCTCCTTGCGTTTGTTATCCATGGGAATAAGATGCGTAGCTTCCAGCCGTAGATCCTTGTGGTGCTGTTCTTCGCCGTCGTCGTATGCCGTTTTTATTAAATCTGAGCTTTCTCTTTCAGAATTCGCCTATGGTGGTCATCCATACCCCTTTTCTGGAATATTTGAAATTTCACCAGGAAATGCTTCTGAGCTAGGAGAAACGTTTAAATTTAAGTAAGAAAGATACCTATTTTCCTGCTTTTGAGAAGGCATATTAAAAGGACTGCTTGTTGCGTTTATTTTTGAGGATAGATGTGTCGGATAATACTGCAGGATTTCCACTTCCTGAGGAATCAGCGTGGTTTCTTTACTTAGAAACGAAAGATGGACAGAGGTGATGAGACAGTGAAGTGTCTCCAGCAGAGAACATTATTTTTCACACACCATTAAATTCCTTCTATGTGTATAAATGATGTGGGCTGTGGCTAATAACTTCTGTCATTCATGCAGCATATAGAAAGGGGTAACTCTTTCAAGGCAGTCAAACTTTTTTCTGCTTCTTCTTTAAATAAATGTTCCTCTTTGGCGCTTCCCCGTGTCCCTCTGCCACTTCCTTGGTGTGATTGCGTTGACCCTGCCCTGCATTACAAGCTTTTATCTGTTCTGAGCTGTCCTTTAGAAACCATATCCTTTTGGAGACAGGGGAAAATTGCCTCCGGTGTTTGTCAGAGTGAAGGTGCAAAGAATTTAAGGTGGACCGTGGCAAGGGAATAATCTCTCTTGGTAAAGATGAATGTGGTGCTGTAAAATCTAATAGGGAGAATTTACATTATTCTAGGAGGGCGGAAAGATCTCAGCAGCCACAATGGGGTGGGGTTTGAGCATGAACAATAATCCACCTTTATCACGGAAGCCTGATCACCTTCTGCTCTCTCTGTTTCTCTCCTAGAGAGGCTGTGGTTCTAGGCAGTACTGACTTCATGGAAGATGACATAGAAAAAATAGTAGAAGAGCTTGGAAAAGAATTCAAAGGAAATGCTTATCACCTAATGCACAAAAACTGCAATCACTTTTCTTCAGCTTTATCTGAGGTAAACAAACGTAAAGGTGCTTCCCACGTGGCTACAGAGTGTCATCTCCTTCCTGTCCTTTGGAAAGTTTGGCCTGATTTCTAACTTTTCTTACCTCAGGCAAATGTCACCATTTCTTAAGTTTTATTTGTGCTTGTGTCCAAAACACAAGATTTTTCTGCCAAAAATGCTAAATATCATTGCCATGCATAGTTTGCGTTCGAGCAGGGGTGCATTCCTAACTGAGAGACCCAGTAAATAAAGCATTAATGGGATTTCTGAGTCATTTCAGATGCTTCAGAGATCACTGCTGAAGGTAGAACTGCGCGTTATTTTTATCAGTTTATTTCCCCACAGAGCCATCACACTGAAAAGAGTTTTTAAAGTTATGACCTCCTGTTAAAGAATAACAAAGGCGTTGAAGTTTCAGACTGTTAATCCTCTGCTCGAGAGGCTTTTGTCAGATTACTGCTCTGTCAGCACCTGCGTCCTGGTCATGTAGATACCCGAGCGGTTGTGCAAGTGTCTGGCTGTGGAGCTGAATGTGCTTAGCTTTTCCCCCTCGGCTTTGTTTTAAGAGGATCGCTTTGCCGGTACGATTGGATGCCTGATGGCTCACCTGTGTCAGCACGGGGGAAAGGGTCAGTAGCCCGAGACGAACAGGGGAATGGCAGCTGTCATCTTTATGGGTTAGTTAGCAGCCTGTGCTTGTCAGAGTTTATTCTGATGTTTCACTGAAGCACTCCAGGAAAGGGATGGCTGTTTTTTCCATGGCGAACTTCCATAAAAGTTGTTCTGTTTGTCAAACTAGTTGATGGCGCTCTTACTGGATAGCCTGTGTTTTGTGTAGACTGTTTGATCTGGTAGCGATACTGAAAAAGATCCTGTTGAGGGTATGATTCACGTGCAATGCTGGTGCAAGGAAGCAGGGTGAGACACTGGCAGACCTGCAGCTGGCGTGAATTCTGGCCTGTGTGGCCGGGTTTTTGCCACTCCTTGTCCGCATGGTGTAGGATAGTCACTGGAGGTAATTAAAAATTTAAACTCATATTAAAAATATAGCATTGTTCACATATTAAGGAAAGTTATTGAGGAGGCCTCCAGGGTGATATGCAGCTGATAGTCATGGCATCCCTTCCACAATGGTTGCCTAAGTAACACAACCTCCCACCTGGGAAGGC
>NW_010237027.1:0-2086 GCF_000690775.1 Eurypyga helias
ACATATTATTAGTATTATTGTTAGTATTATTAGAATAGTTAATATCAGTATTTTATTAGATTATAATTGATTATTAAATTATTCTTATCTCAGGTCATGAGTTTACATGTCTTTTATTCTGTTTCCTCTCCTCACTGGATGGAGGGAGGTGAGCAAGCAGCTGTGTAGTACTTAATTGCTAGCTGAGGTTAAACCACCACAGGAAAAAAATCTAAATTGATCGTTACATAGCCACAAGTTTTGTTTTACATGTTATGCATCATAACAAAGCAATGATCTTCAGGACATGCAGAAATGAACAAAACAAACAAAAAAAAAAAGACATCCCACAAAAAATAATGTTAATATAGCTTGTTACCACTTCCAAGTATCCTCTAATATCTGGTGAGGTGGTCTAGGACCATGTATTAACACAACAACAACTACCTATATAATTAATAGTTTTTAACAATAAGAAAAAAAAACCTCTTGGGCAAGTTCTTGCAAAACCAGTTCCCAGGGAAGAAGACGAGTTGCCTCTCACAGATTTAAGAATGGCAAAGTATGAACTTACCTTAATGAGCAGAGTAATAGACAGTTTTGTAATTATACATTTTATGTTTCCTATGCACCTGAAGTATTACATTCCATCCTTGTTTAATCCCTAATTAACCACTGATATTCATGTTCTACTCATCACCTGGCAGAATACAAACTTTCATGGCCTAAATGTCAGTGATTGTATTTGATGACTGTAGTGTCAGGATCCTTGTTCTGACAGGTTTCAATAAATAAAGAATACTATCTGTTTCTCAGGATATTATGTTCATATTGTCAACATCTCTGCCTATCTGAAAGCCAGCTATTGACATCAGCATCCCTTTATTCTCGACCAAGCCGTCAGTACACTAGCACAGAACAGTGACATAAAACACATTCAGGAGTCAATTTCATAATGTAATCTTTTTAAGTCCATCTCATTTATTATAATTTTTTAAATGGTTTGCTGACCTTCGGGATAATGATGTGTTTTATTATTCTCATCCCATGAAGTTTATAAAAAAGAAAAAAAAGGTAAATCAGGCCCTATTAAAGAGATCAGGTGCTTGTATTTTATGTATAATTCTATATCTCTAACAGAAAACAATTTATGCAATCATACAATAAATAAAATTTTATAAATTTACTTGATATTTTAATGTAATTTAAAGCATATCATTTATGATTACAAAGTCAGAAAAATTGGTAACATATGGCATTTTTAGATGCCATAGCCTAGGCTGCAGCACACCACAAGTGTGTGGCCAAAAGTCATAAAACTAAATAATATTTTTTACTAAGTAAAGTTTACTAAGATGTATAATTCAAGCAATTCATCTAAATAATTGGGGGTGGGGGGGTGGGGGGGGAGAAGAGTTTGTGGTTATTTTATTCTATTTACATTAATTGAACTTCATCATCTTGAATAGCTTTTCATGTAGACACATATATTGATACTTTAATATATGGTACATGGGAGTGTTGCATTTCTTTTTAATGAAGAAACAGAGTTTGTTGTTTTTATAATATTGTATTGTTGTATTTTTCCTGACAATTTGCAGTGGTCTTCGTGTACTTTGCTTTCAATTTATCAATACAAAAAATGTATACATATATACATTAACTTTCATGCATGTAGATATTCCAACTTTCAGATAAGTGAAGTGGAAAATTTCCCTATTTGGTTGTTAAAACAATCTGAATTCTTCTGGAAAACCTTCTGTGCTACTGTAGCAACTGCAGTTTTAAAGCTGAATACCTTCTGTTGCCATATATTGTTTAAAACAGGGTGCAATAACAGAGTCTAAACAAAAAAACAAAACCAAAACAGCCCCTGCCCCCCCAAAAAAAACCCCTCAAAACCACACCTAAGCTACTAAGCTGTATTTTAAGCCTGTAGAATGCTACTGTAAGTGACGTTCTCTCCTTCTGCTAATGTCATTTTTATCTCCAGAACATAAATTCAGTTTTTTTGTTTAAAATTCTCACTGTTACACTGGTATCTAGTTTAATGGTAAAACAGAAATCCAGTTCTGCACTATTTTACATTTTCATAGAATTATAGAAT
>NW_010237028.1:0-509 GCF_000690775.1 Eurypyga helias
ACGAGCAGACGGAGCAGATGGCTATCTGCCCTCCCCCTCTCCACGAGATGAAAGGCGGCAGCGGGATGACGAACCCACAGCTCAGCACTTTGCTGCTCGTGTTCAGACACGAACCGCGGCCGGCGCAGAGCGCGCACGGCTGAAAAAAGGCCGAGTCTCACCGCCTCAGCAGGGAAGGTGTGAGCAGGCTCTGCCTGGCACAGAGGGACCCCACAGCCAGCACCCCCTTGCTCCAGGCTCCCCCCACCCCCCGGCTGCCCACAGGCTTTTTAAAGACTTGTTTCCAGAGACAGGACCTGGCAGAGAGCTGGGCAGAGCCACAGGGCTGGAGCTCCAAGAATAAAACAAACCCTTTTAGAAGCCCTCTGTGACACTCCTAAAGCACCTAAAAATAACCAGGCAAAGCCACTGGCTCAGCTGTTCCATGGGTGCTCAGCACCACAAGCACCCATGGTGTGGGCCGGGTGCTCCCCGTGCTGGGCCAAGCACCGTGCCGGGACAGGGCAGCC
>NW_010237029.1:0-2711 GCF_000690775.1 Eurypyga helias
CCCTTTGTTTGATTTGCCCAGGTTTCTTTAAAAACATAGCACTTAGAGAAGGAAAGCAAGCAGGAGACAGCCTACCTGAGGAGGGGGGAAGCGTTGCTGGGAGTAGGCAGACTGCTGCTGCTGCGGCTGTGACGGAGGGTACGAAGACGACTGTTGCGAAAGAGCCGAGGAAGCCGTCTGCTGAGTTTGTTGCTGCTGCTGGTAGGGCGACTGTGCCTGCTGCTGCGAGTAGGGAGGCTGACTCGGTTGGTGCTGCTGGGCTGCGGACTGCTGCTGAGGATACGGAGTCGGGGACTGCTGATGGGGCGGCTGGGACTGCTGCTGAGAATACGCAGGCTGCGATGTCTGAAGTTGTGGAGGTTGAGACTGAGGCTGTTGCTGCTGCTGATAAGAAGGCTGAGAGTGAGGGGTCTGGGATGGAGGCTGCTGAGAATATGGAGGCTGCTGCTGCTGGGGATGAGGGCTTTGCTGGTTGTAATACGGAGTCTGGCTTTGCTGCCCATATGCACTGGGGCCCTGCTGTCCGTAAGGAGGAATCTACGGAAAAAGAGGATACGGTTACACCAGTTATGAAGGTATTTTACATACACACACCAAGTAAGATTATGCTCAAGGAGAAAAACACTGAGACCTGTGCAGAGCAGTTAACTAGGAATGGACTGGGAATGCCAGTACCTAGATACTTCCCAGACAGCAGCAGAAGTCACTCGAGTGTGCCACTATTCTTGGAGGCAAAAAAATTTTAACAGGCACCGTAACTAGGTTTTTAGGGATCTCTATCTGACCACCCTTCAACAACAGTAACATTGAAAGGGAAGACTCCTTGCTCCCCCTCCAAGAAAAGGCAGCCTTTTGAATCCTGCCCACATCCAGCAGGAGCCACTCGAATCACGGAATGAGCCAAACCTGGAGTCGTTTCTCCTATAAAGAACAGCCGTGTCTTTAACAACACAGTGCAAAGAATTTCGCAGTCCCCTCGCTGGTTACTTTTCCCTTGTTTGATTCACTGCTGTGCCGCTGCCTCACTTGGAAGCAAGGATTCCTTAGGTCCTCGTACCTGGAATCCAAGTGTGGTGCAACACGTAGCCTAAGGAAATGCCCTTCTACCTAAACTGCTGATTCCAACTGCCTGAGAAGACAGGGAAGGGTCTTCTGCCTGCCCCCAGCAAACAGACCACAGAAGCTTGGGTGCCCTACCTGCTGTGCATATGAGATGCTGCCCATCGTGCTCTGCGTCCTGCTTTGCATTCCCATGGGGTATCTCTGAGGAGTCTGTGGCCCGTAGGGCTGTCCCGGATAGCCATGTCCTTGCTGCGGTCCCGCCTGAGGTCCCTGCTGTTGTGTGTAGGGGTTGTTTCCTCCATACGGCTGAGGCCTCATCTTCCCCATCTGATCCATCGGGCTTGAGGGCTGCAAAGCAAGTTGCAACACATCATGTACATCCAGCTACAGGCAGGGATCGCTCACAACTGCCCCAAAACCCCAGACCACAGGTTGGCACAGAGGAGACAAAGCTCATCTGTCTCAGGTGCTGAACCCCACAGTGAGGTTCGGAATTAAAGCAGGATTCCACCAAAACCTGCAGACCTTTCACAAGGAACAAACCCAGTGAGAGGTCATTTCATCCTGACGTATCTCCTGTTGCCGGAGGACGGGAGAGAAGGGGGAAGGATCATTAAGAAAGATGAACTATCAGTGTAAGTGGCTTTTCCCCATAGTAAGTAGTAGCTTAATGTCCAGATATTCCACAACATGGTAAATTTAGGCTGAAAATTCAAATATTCACCAGAAACATTGCTGCTTTCACATCTAACAAGGTCTCCCAAAACACTACAGGCAGTTCATTTACACTTACGCATTTCAATTAAACCAAGCTGATGTAGTGATACTGGGCAGTGCCACCGACATTCACAGCGTTCAAGACTGCAGTTCCATTTTTGCTCCCCCCCTCCCTTTTTTTTTTAAAGGTGTGCTTTCTGTCTGCTGCCTTTTGCAGAATAAAGGTTTCTTCGGAGGCAGAAGGACAAGACTTGTCAGTCTTTAAAGTCAGGTCCCTGAGTTTTAGAGCAGACACGCGAATAAATACAACTTTCCTAGGACTATCCCAGCTGTACTACCCCGTGCCTGGAGCCAAGAGGTAAGAACAGTCCATCAGATTTCCTGAAAACGCCACAAACCTCAAAACACAGCCCCCCTGCCTCGTCCCACGCTACAGCAAGGACCCTTTTGGTGTAGTGACCTCTAAGCAGTGTTTAACCTCCATCACTGAATAAGAATTGTTCACTGATCTCCAGATGACCTAACTAATACCAATTAGATGTTTTCCACCAGATCACCATGACAATGGACTCTCTATTACACCATTCCTTCCCGCAACTAGCCCTAGGGTGGTATTTGTACAGATCCACCCCGTCTTGCTGAGATCAGGTGCTTGAGGAGTGGCACTGCAGGCCCACACAAGCACCAAGCCAGCTCCTGCTGGAAACCTGCAAGAATCCCGGAGACCGGAACAGTATTTCAGTTATGTTTGCAGAATCCACCCTCCTAGGGAAAAAAAAAAAGAGAAAAAAAAAAGAAAGCTGGTGCAGTATGCTACACTTCAAAAAAAATCCTGCCCCAACAGCCAGCACAGCTTGAAGCCCCAACACACAGACCCTGAAAACATTTGTTTGACCAGCTGTCTGCTACGGCTTGGCTGCCAGGCAAGCCAC
>NW_010237029.1:2933-6211 GCF_000690775.1 Eurypyga helias
CGGTGTGCTGCCAGGCAAGCCACCCAGCACCGAGCCCGCGCCAGGAGCACGTCGGGGCCCAACGGGGAGCTAATGGTGCTCTCCTGGGGCAAGGGGAGCTGGGCCGCGGGAGGGAATTTCATGGAGGCGGCAGGAAATGCACCTCGTTTGTGGTACAGGGGGGATACCCACTCAACTGAAAACAGGGCTCCTGTAGGCAAAACTGCACTTAATACGGCACAAATTCAGACCCGGGTCCACGTCCCTTCCCTGCTCCAGCTCAGCCCCAGACTCCCCTGCACACACGGCGTTTGCCATCCCGCGGGAGCTGTTTGTAGATGACCACGTGCACGGCACCGGTACGACCCTCTCTACGGAGGCAGAATTGAGATGCTCTGCCACGCTCAGCTGAGCTGGATGTTCCCGCTTCCATCCATACCAAAACTAAAACAGTTCTGGAAAAGGTATGTTTCATGTTCAGGTCCTCACAGATGCTGCTGCTGAGGGGTAACACGGACCGAGGCTGCAGGATGCAGAGGAGGAGGCCCGGAGAAGCCCCACATCCCGAACGGCCGTACCCCGCAGACCATGCCACGCACCCACGCGGGGTTTGTACCACGCTCTGAACGGGAGCTTCCACTCAGGAGGTCAGGAAAAACGAAAAAATGACTCTGATGGCTGTAGTCTGAATCCTCAGAGCTACAGGCTGAGCTCCTGAATGGCAGCACCCATGTAGCCTTCATACACGCTCACGGATGCAAATTGGATTTACATCTTTCAAACAATTGTCCCTAAAGCTTCCAGAGCCTTGCCTTGTGGGCATCACCTCAGATTACGGACATCTCTTCCCTCCCCACACGATCTTTGGTATGTAAACACGGTGCCACCAAGAGTGGTTCCCAGCTTCTGACCAGGCCAACCTCTCTTTCACCAGCCCCAGACACAAACCTTCCTTCTCCTACCTGATGGAGTGCAGCTCTGGGGTTCCTGTCTAACCATTTCAGCATCGTTTCCGTTCGCTACGTGCTTCCTCCTGGTCGTTACCTCACCTCCGCAGCCCGCTAACAACGGCGGTGTCTCAAACGCATTCCTCTTCGGGGATTCCTTTAATTGTTATTAAATACACACACCACACGCTGCCTCCTCTGCGCAGATTTCCTTGTCTGTGCTCACCCACAAAGCTAACCGTATCGTCAGGAAGGATAGAAACGAGGTGAAGATCCACTTTTCCATGACTCCCTACAGGAAGTTTGACTTAAAAAGCTTCAAGAAACATTTGGAACTGGTTTTGTGGCCATAAGAGATGGAAAAAAAAAAGAGAGAAAAGAGCCCAAAACACAAAGGCCAAACGTATTTCCAGGACGTGACCAAGCCGTCACCCTGGCTGCTCAGCGTCGGAGTACAGGACGTGCTTCATCTGCGCGTGTTAGAACCTCCGGGCTTCCACAAGGCCCCAGCACGCAGAGGATGCTAAAAACAAACGCCAAGAGCATCGCTCCAAATTACAGCCTCATAGATAAAATTCTATAAACAGAAGAAATGTAAATGCCAATTAATCTCTAATGAAGGAACTATTTCACACGCACACACACTCCTGACTTGTTGCAAACTCACAGGCTAATTCGGGCTCCCCGGGGCTGCCGTGTCCGTCTCGAACGCACTTCTTCCTTCAAAATCGCCCGTTGAAGACACATCTCCCAGCTGATGGGGCTTTAACGCTCCCACCTTAGCAGTGTTGCTCTGGCTGAAAGAGCCCACCATCAGGAAGCCTACTTGAATCTGCCGTCTCAATCCTTGTAGGTAATTTGACTACCCGTGCCTCGAGAAAAGAACGGTTGAAGCCGAAACCCAGCGAAGCGCGGGTCGATCCAAGGGCTCGCGCGAAGACTTTGGGGGGAGCGGAGGCGTGGGGCGGCCCCTTTGTACACCCCTGTTACACGAGATGGGCGAGCCAAGAGGAAGCGCGGCAAGAACACTTCAGGATAAATAAGGAAATACCAAACTCCGACTGCAAAAGGCTGGAGACTCTTCTCTGGACTGATAGATGGGAAATCCTTTCAATAGGAAACCACAGGAGTAGATTACTGTGATTACACTTCAAAAGCAAAGGCCCTGCCACAGGGAGACATAATTGAGAGAAAGTGTTGCTCCTTGATCACTGAAGTCCAGACCCCCTGCTTACACCTCCCTGCATTCATAGAAATTGCTTCTATTCTCCCTTCCACCTCGGGATCTCCGCTGTTTTCTAACACCGTTAAGTACCAAAACTTGGCAAAACATAATCCTGTCACCAATCAGACTCTGAAAAGCAAAGTCGCTCCAGAGAAACTGCTGAGCTTTCGAGAAAATTTAAGATATTTCTAGACTGAGAGCTTCTAACAGCAAGCCCAAAGCCTGCTTAAACCCAGTTCAAAAGCTCTCCAAATCACTATGCGTAATGTAAAGGATGTCAGACCCCCGCGACGAAACGGCACTGTGAGAACCAGCTATTCTTCAAAAACACCGGAGTTCTCCTCAAAAAAACCCTTCTAAGCAGACGAGAGGATTCCACAAACAATTCTTTTCGGATTCTGTCCAGTGGAAGAGAAATTTGGCCTCTTGAAAGAACAGTTTGGTTAAATTGGAGGGGACTTGCTTAATGGCCCCAGCAGGAGAATGAGTAAAGGGAAGAGGCAAATCCCATGTCGGAAGCGAGCGCCAAACCCTCCACAGCTGCACAGAAAAACGTCATTCCGACTTTCCCCGATTACCTTATTACATCTTTGTATTTTATTACGCCAGAGGAAGAAAAGGCAGGAGAGTCATTTACTGAACTCTCCCGTTCCAAGTCAGTGTCACCCAGTTATTGGCAAACGTGGGTATTGGCCACAACTGCCCTCCCCAGTTGCCCCCAAAAAATAAAGAGAAAGGCCAAAAAAATAATAATAAAGCCCTAAGCTCTCACCTCGGGTTTGCAATCTTTTCCTGACCAGACCCGCTGTCCATTTTTTGCGATAAAAAAATAATAAAAAGCATTACTGGCTGTTTAACCGAGAGAAGCCCTAATTGATTCCCACAGTAATTAACCTGCATTTTACCTCGGAGAGTGGTAGTTAAGGAAGTCGGCACTGCTATTTATAACTCATCTCAAATTGAGGGCAGACTGCCTAAAATCTAACACATCCCAGCTGTACTCCTGTTTGAACTGGGGCCAAGGGAATTTTTTAAAGCAATCTTGGCACTGAATGAATGACACCAACAGTATGAGCGCGCGTGTGGTTGTGTTGTGGTGACGTAGCAGTGGAGGTGGAAAGGGGGGG
>NW_010237029.1:6277-7760 GCF_000690775.1 Eurypyga helias
CCAACACGCCGGAGCCGCCCACCGTGAACCAAACACAGGAAACGTCTTTTCCTGTGGAACGCCTTGAAGTGAGAAGCACATGGCTAATCTGCATAAAAGCAAAGCCACACCACTCCTGCCAGGAAGGTTAGGGCTCGTAATCTCTGGCCGCAGCGCTGGCTGCCTGCGAGGACTTGGACCGGCGCCTGATAACCCAGAAAGAGCCGGGAACAGATGGGCAAGACCCCGGCAGCAACAGCCCCGCACGTGACCCGCCACATGGCCCCGCCAGCACCAACTATTGTTTGGCTGCCGAGTGCCGGTACAAAGACAAGCCCGAGCGGGCCCCTGCGAGCTCGGCGAGAGGCGGCAGCTGCTCCCCGACCATCGCCGGGGTGGCCAAGGATGGGACCACCAAACCCCGGAGGTTTGGAAGGTGCCAGGCTGAGAAGATGCTGGTTAACAGCGTCCCGCAGGCACGGAGAACAACTGCTCGGCTCGCCGAGGCCGAATCCGGGTGGGATCCCACTGATGGGGAGAAATTAGGTCTTGGTTCAAGGGCCTCGTCTCTCCAACCCCTCGTTACCCACAGGCAAGGGCAAGGAGTCTCTGCAGCCAGCAGATTCCCACACTGGCTATAAAAACTGTATTAGCAACAGAAAATGCTGGGAAAGGGGATTCACGTTCATTTTCCCTAAGAATTCAACTAGGATCATGGTCATATTGGATTGAATCACGAAACTAGGAAAGAGGATAAAAACATCCATGTTCCCCCAACCTTTCTGTGCTTGTTTATCAAAATCAACAGGTTGGATGAAGGAGAAATCAGTGACAGCAGCATCAGCCTAACAGGCTGCTAACACCCTCGGAGGCTGATGGAAAAGACCTGTGTTCAGTATCAGCAGCTTTCCCTGCCCGCTTTCCATCCCACGGAGAAACACCGGCCGTGCCAAGGCAGGCAGGGACCAGAGTCACGGCAAAGGGAGAATCACTCAGGGGTTGTGTCTTGGCTGCCAAGAGGCTTCATCACCTGAGCATGAACATGGGTTCCAGGACAACCCTGACCAAAGCGGAGAGGCTGCACTGACCTTTGCAATCCGTCGTATCCACCACATCCTCTGGAGTTCCCGAGACCTCGGGCTGCTCCAAGACACCCAGGCTGGGTCAGGTCTTGGAGGTCCCAACAACCAGCGCCACGCATCCATGCTGCCTCCACGGATGAGGGATCTGATCTCCCACCCTTAAGCCCTCCCCCCCGAAACGAAGTCTGCCCCACGTTTTCAAGCTCGCTGCGAGTTACGCTGCTGTGGCATCAGGGTACCAGTGCCCTGATCAGGACAAACGCAGTTCTCTACGTATTCACCGGCGTGAAGCCACGCCAGGCGTGACGGCGCCTGCCAGCGAAGCGCAGGTAGCTGCGAGCGAGCGTGAAACACGCGGGGAGGCAGACTGCCCCAAGCTAGCACGAAGGCTCGCAGCCCCTCCAAACCAGCCAGGCTGTGGC
>NW_010237029.1:7876-9069 GCF_000690775.1 Eurypyga helias
GCCCCCAGGCTGGCACGAAGCCCCGCAGCCCCCCCAACCCAGCCAGGCTGTGGCGATCCACACCAACCGAAGGCCTGACGCAGACTGACAGTTACAGCCTTGCCACATCCAACCACCGCAAACAGGTCACCGTGACAACGGAACCCACGGGGGAGGGGGAGGGGAGGGGGGGGGGCGCAACGACACCCAAGGACAACCCAGGATGCTTCAGCAAACCCAACTCTCAGCCACTCACTCTCTTCAGACGCTTTCATGCCTGTCTGTATCTCCTGAAATTCCACACACAACCAACTCCAGCCCCCTGTAACCGCTCTGGAAACATTGGTCTCCCGAGTTTCTTTTAAATCACTCAAACTACAGCTGCTAAACCAGGGTACTCTAGCAGACGGAAATGGGTACCAGCTGATCCCGGGGTTTTTATGAACAATCTATGAACTTCATTTGGAAAAGGAATGAAAATATTACAATGAAATGGGGCAGAGGAATAATTTCAGAAAGTTAGTAACAAAAAGCAAGTCTTTCAGCTCCCACAAAACCCAACACATAAAAAACATTAGACATACCAATAATTTGCTCTCTCAATTTTTTTACCAATGGTCAACAACTATTTTGGGTATTTCTAAAAGCTCACATTTTTAACAATTTCAAAAATCTAATGTGTTAACTCAGAAAAAGTCCTTCCCGCAGAGGGTGGGGAGGCACTGGGACAGGTTGCCCAGAGAAGCTGTGGATGCCCCATCCCTGGAAGTGTCCAAGGCCAGGCTGGATGAGGCTTGGAGCAACCTGTCTAGTGGAAGGTGTCCCTGCCCATGGCAGGGGGTGGGACTGGATGGTCTTTAAGGTCCCTTCCAACCCAAACCATTCCGTGATTCTGTGACCGTTCAGGCTGAGAAACGAGCACAAACTAACCACGTCCCCATTCGCGAGCAAACCCCGTTGGTTTTCCAGCAAGGAACCCTTTCATCGGATCTATTTCAGGTGCAAGTGGCTGTGCTAAGGTCAATATCCCAGCCTGAACTCGCTGCCTTTTATAGCCTTCTGAAGGGCCAGCACCCTGGGTCGCACGTCATCGCCTCTGCGCCTGTGGTGGTCTGCTTTTAGAGACGGAAGAGGCTGAGGGGAAGTTAAGGTAAAAGGAAAACTCCTCCTGTAGTTGATAAGATGCCCCCAAAAGGCAGAACGCCCAGAAAACC
>NW_010237029.1:9127-23763 GCF_000690775.1 Eurypyga helias
CTTCAGGACAGCTTCGACAAGCATGTCTCGCCGAGAACGTCACCTCAGAAATGAGTGCTTCCTTTTTCTCCTCTTCCCCTCCCTTTTTCAAACTCCAGAAACTCACCTACCTCCTTCAGTCCCTCAGCGCAAGCAGGACAACACCCCGAGCCTTACCTTCCCTGCCTACCCTCCGGGGCAGCACCATCCCCTTGGGAAACAAGGAGGGAAGCAGGCTGGCTTGCTCTGCCTCACCCCCGCCAGCTTGGGGTACCAACCGCCGCCTTTCGGAATAGGGTACGGGCTTGGTTTGGGGTTACAAACACTCACCCTTTGGAAACTTGCAGGATACATCTATTTTTAGGTAAGCTACAGGAAAATAAAGTGGAAGGTGTCCCTGCCCATGGCAGGCAGGTTGGAACTGGACAATCTTTAAGGTCCCTTCCAACCCAAACCATCCTGTGATTCTATGAAAACTTCCCCCTCGCCCCGACAAATCCCAGAAGCTTAGACTTTCATCCATAACTGAGAAGCGATGTCTCGTTGCCATCTCATCAATGGCCAACGCAGATTAAATTATTGGTTGCCAAAGCGTTCAAATAACTGACCTCTGATCCACAGTTTCAGTTCTGCAACGGGAGGGAGCCTGGCTTTTCTTCTGACTTTTTCCAGTAGGTCAGAGTTTGACTCAAGACACTTTCTATTCCTCTAATCTTCTGCTAACACACAGACCTCAGAAAAAGCTAACGAAATCAACGCTGCACACAAGAGGAGAACGGGACATTTTCTAAATTACTTCAGTCACCTGCACCTACCTATGTGGAGCTCCTGGAAATTTAAAATCAGCGCTCTTAAGTGTTGCTCCTTTATCATATATTTATTACACCAGCCCCTTTGGGAAGATTTTCTGTAAATCCAGAATACCAAGTGGGAAAAAAAAAAAAATTAAAAAGATGAGTAAGTTTTCTCCAAGCAGCTACACTGTGAACTGTAGCTCCCTGGCTAAAGACAATTCAGTAATTACCCTATTAACATTTCTCAGCAAGAGGCCAGCCCACACAGCTCCCAGGACTTTCCTAAGCGCCACTCTTACTAATACTCTTCAAATTGATTAAGGCTGACCAGAGTTTTGCTTACAGGATGTATCATTATGGACCATTTTATTCCTGAAAGAAGTCAATCGGAAGGTGGTGATCTGGTGGGGAAGCGAACTGAGAGCCCCACCTCAAACCCTCACTGGAAATAACCCAACAGGAGCACAGCGTTCATGCCCAAGCACGAGCAGGGTTCTGGGGTTTTCTGGGTTTGTTTTACAAGCAAGCCCGCCTCTGCTTTAAACGAAGCTCATTTGTTGATCTGGTCTTTCCTTCCCAGCCCGACTTTAAGCCCTCCGTAACAAATTCAGTGAGTCCAGCCTATGGAGGCTCTGGATTTCAGTTCCTCCCTTCAGTCGGCTGTTCTCGGGCGCAAGGCCCCGCTGCTTACACACCACGTTCCTTAGGTATCTCTCAGGACTCGATAGAATACTTCAACCACTATCAAGATCTAAAGATGACACACAGCTGGGTTTTAGCCATCTTCAGGACCATAGAATCACAGAATGGTTTGGGTTGGAAGGGACATTAAAGCCCACCCACCTCCTGCCACGGGCAGGGACACCTTCCACTAGACCAGGTTGCTCCAAGGCAGATGCACGCTCACATTAACAGGGTGTTTTTCGGGGCTTGTGTAAAGCAGTAGTAAAAAAGGACCCGAACTAAGATTTACACCATCAGTCCTGAGGTGGGCTGACCTGGGACAGAGGAAACTCTGCTTTGTTTCTGTGCATTGCTAGCACCAGGCCAAACCTTGCCCACAGCCGGCTGACACCGCACCCTCGTCCTCCGCACAAGCAACACGACAGCAGGTCCCTCCCGGGCACCTCTCCCGTCTGCAGGCTCTGGGCATGGCAAAAGGGATCCTCCACCACCTCAACAACCAGCGGATTCATTTCCCTCTGCCTCCATCTCCCTTTTGCCAGCACGACACCGATGACGTGACCAACCATCCAGGCTGTTTAGTCCCTGCCCGGCTGGGCCATCGGTTCCTGCTTTAGCAGACACTGAAGTGGAAGCAGGAGCCGACAGCTCTCTGCATTGCCCAGAGAAGCTGTGGATGCCCCATCCCTGGGAGTGTCCAAGGCCAGGCTGGATGAGGCTTGGAGCAACCTGGTCTAGTGGAAGGTGTCCCTGCCCATGGCAGGGGGGTTGGAACTGGATGATCTTTAAGGTCCCTTCCAACCCAAACCACTCTGGGATTTGACGACACATGGTTGTTTTAACGTGGCAGGAGATTCTGACAAACACTATTTACCGAATTAAATTAACATTTAATTATGATTCTTCTGCTACAGCCAGAGACTAGTGAAATTTTCAGCTATTTCACAGGTATTTGGAGACTATGCAGTTTGCTCTTTAGACAGGGAGTGTGATCGCCAACATCTCCAGTAATTTCAAACTTGTATTTAAGCACAAAACCACAATTTCCTTCTAGCCAAGTAATTAGTTAGCTAGCTATCCCCTCACTCTGAGACTTCAACTCCCTTTAGAAGCACAATCTTCAGTCAACTCGCCCCAAGATTTCCGAAGTACCACTGTTGACTCCTCCCAAAAATCTAAGCAACAACAAGATGTAAAGAAAGCTGCATCCCAGCTCCATGGGAGATGATCCCAAGGAACATGTGAGAGTTGTAATGAGGTGGCATTCCTTTTAAGATGGAAAGAAACTTCCTTCCTGAATATTAAATCAGGCTTTAAGTTTAGCCAACCTCCTACGTCTGCTCTAATGAACTGGAGGCAAGTCAACAAAAAGACGGTTAAGTGTCTCATTACAGCATTTTCGTTCCAGGCCTACTTACACACTGGAAGGAGCAAGCAAGCTCATGTTGTACCACAGAAATGGGACCGGGCCAAGAGCAAGCCATAAAAAAAACAAGAGGAGGAAAGGCTAGGGTGGAAGAACAAAATTACTCTAAGTGTCACCACTATTTAAGTGATTTAATTTCACTCAGTAAGAGAGCAGCTGCTCCAGGCTGCCAGCAAGATGCAAAATATTTGCACTAAGCGCCACCGAACACCTCAAAGGGCTCCAGAAGCCCCGCAAATACATTCAGACAACTGTGACCTGTGGCAAACTTTGGTCATCCAGGGCATTCTCCATCACCCCCGTTTCCTTTCAAAGGGGCAGCACTGCTCTCACGGACAGATGTCTTTCGGTACGGAACAGAGCGGACATTTCCCAAAGCTTTAGGCCTGCAGGAAGTGCAAGAGGCTGACTAGAGTTTACTTTCCAGGGCAAAGTTAGTTTTATCAATTCATTAAAAGCCCTTTCTGCACAGAAATCCGACAGGTCTGGGTACATGCTCAGGAGTTGATAAAGCGCCTCCAGCGTAGCCTCCTAGCTTCCAAAAACCGATTTCTTGCTAGCTCTTCATCCATAAAATGCAGCACTGCAGGTTTCTACCCACTCGTGTCTGAAAGCTCAGCGTGTATTTGAATATCTCATCACTTTGCAAACGTGTCTCATTTTACACCAGAATAAACAGTGGCTGAACAGACCCAACTGGACAGGCAAATTCCCATGACCTCTTACCGTGCCAGGCTGGTCAGGGCATACCTGAGCAGCGCCGCGGGATCAGGTCAGGGCTCTAAACCACCACAGGCCTCCACGGTCCCAACTCTCCTACCACACACGACACTAAGACGGAGGAGGACGCAGCCACGCTCGTCGTACAGCTGTCAGAGGCCACCTCACCTCACGCAGGCCTCCATCTTGTCCAGAGCAGCTGCCTGCTTTAGGAAGAGCTGCGTGTCGGGGCCTGCAGTTTCTCCAAGCCACGCTGGAGCGTTACACAGCCTCTCCCTCGCTTCTGCGGAATAACCAAATTTATTTAAAAGCACATACAACGCAACATAAAAGATCAAAATAATCCCAAGGATTTTGGAATGAAGCTGTGGAAGAGAGGGGTCATCTCGGCTTAAATTAGCACAAAACTCCGTGCTCGCCTCCCAGACCTTGACCTCACACCCCTGTTCGGTGGTGGACACCACCTCTGCTCTGCGATGGGCAAGCCATCGGGCAGCTCTAACACACCTTATCCCAGCCTGGAGCGCTTTATCACTTGAGGAATATCTCAAAGGTACCTCAGTCACAGGGCAGCACCGATGTTCGGTACCAGCCCTAGTGTCACCTCAGTAGGAAGCGACTCGGCACCCCTTAAACCCGTCCATCCCTCCTGACCCCATGGCAGCACTTTACATCCACCACGGAACAAGGTAACAAAGCTTTGTTTTGCTAAGAAGTAAAGTTATTTCCCTTCTTCCCATTACAGCAGCTGACAAATTTGGGTGCTATTTTTGTGGATTTTATTGAGCCTTCGCTTATTTTAGCCTTAAAATTCAGCCTTCCGAGATTCCACTTCGGTTCCACGGAACCAAAAATATTTAAAATTGCAGTAATGACAAGTTACCATCTGCATTTACCAAGGATGCACTCAGTAACTTTACAGCAAGCACCAACCAATCTCCAGTATTTATACCCCAAAATGATCTATTTGCATCCAGAGAGCAGAACTGCTGTCGTGCCTGCGCTGGTAAGAGAGGAGGTTGGGGGAAGATGAAAAGACTACGTAGGCAAGAAACTCGAAGCTGCAGCCAAGCCGGGTCCCAGACAGCAGTGAAGACACCCTACTAGAGCCTTCATCAAGCCAACGCGGTCGTGATTCAGGTTGGCTACACTCAAATCCCAGCCCCACCGTGACACGAGGTCATTGTAATATATAAATAATAGTAATTTTCATTTAAAAAAAGCCTATCAGTCCTTGGTTACAGTGATTTCTGAAGCCTGGCTCCACTGCCCCATGCTCACTTCTGTCCAAGGGCTTTTATTTCCTCTACATCCAGAGAAACCCCAGCTTGCTTTTAAAGCGAAGTGAACAACGCGGGGAGTTGCTCAGCAAGTTAAGAGGAGCGTGTGCTGGCAGCTGGTGAGAAGATAGAAAAATTCCTATCCGTGCCAATGCCATGGGGGGAGGAGGAACAGCCAACGCTGCAAAGCCTTCACTGGTTTCAGGAACAGGTATAACAAGAAAGTGTAAGACAACTCATATGAGAAAAGGCGGATGAGCCATGACTGTACCTTGACAGCAGGGACAACTCGGAGCAGTTTATTGCCATTTACAGAGCGATCAGATTTAAAGCTAACCTCAACACGCGCTCACCGGCATCGCTGTTGCCTTGACACAGTGCACTTCCAACGCGCTCCGCATTCATCATTAAAGCCAGTAAATCCACACTCTGAAGCTCAGCAGCAAATTATACCACGATCTCCCGATACAATACGCCTAATGAGTTATTCGCCTGGGCGTGCAGGCAACAGATTTAGCACCTTGCTCCAGAGAAGGAGAAGGGAGGCAAGGGTTAAGGGGCAAAACGCAGCTGAAAGCCGAGGAGCGCTCAATTGCTCTGGGATATTTCACAGAACGCTCATCAATTCATCTGATTTTCATTCCTGACACCAAATCAGCATATAGCTTTCCAAAGGAAATCTTGTCCTAGATTGCAAGGTAATCAATCACAATTAACGTGGAAACAAGCTTTTGCAATGCTGTCATGCCTTGGGAACCGAACAGGGAGGCCAGAAAGGCGCTTTAGAAATATCTTTGAAGTACAGGCAGGTAGGATAATTTGGGATAGGTCCCTTCTGCCCACCCAAGAGTAGACAGCCAGGCGTTTTGCTTCTCCTCCCGAGCACGAGCTGAGTAAGAACGCTTTTTATGCCACTCCTATTATGAACCCTCGTCCCGGATTAGCACGCTCACCACCTCAAAGTCCCTTCCCCACTATCGTGCCCGGTACCTGGGAGCCACCTTCTGCCCACGGGCAGCTAGAAATGCCCTTTCCAGTGAGATGGTTTTTTCGCAAAACCAAAGAAAACCGTTCCAGGTGTAACCCCATATCCAGAGCAAAAGCAGCGTTAACCCTGATTTTGAGAGATGTGGCTCTGGGCACCTACGCTGAAGGTTTCCCGTGCGCCCAGGCACAGGGTGGGGAGGCAAGAGAAGGCTCCTGGGACGCAGAGTGCTGCTCATACTGGCCTCGCTTGTGTATCACAATAATCCAAAGGACTAGGAGATACTTTAATAAGTGCTTTCTATCACAATACTGTCCAATTATCCACACACAAGTCAAATAGATGCTCAAATCTGTTATACGCAGCAGCTGCCCTGAACCCTTTCCAGGGATCCAGAGCACTACCGTTACCACCAGCCCACCATGCAACAGTACACAGATGAGTCTGGGGGGCTACGAATTAAAAAATAACCCACCCAAAAGGGCAGGGCTCCAGGACTCCTCAGGCCACCACACGCACAGCCCCAGCCCAACAAAAAGGCAGTTCCTGGGAACACGTGATCGTGGTCAGTAAACCAGACTTGCATGGGACACCTTTTCCGTGATGGGCAACGCCAGCTCCGAAATCAGCGATACTTAATTTATAGGAAAAAACATCAAGTTTTAACTCATTCCAGCTCTCCCGCCGTTTCACTGTATCTGCTGCACAGAGGTGAGAGCTTCCCTTCAATCCATTTCACAGGGAGTACGTCTGAGAGCAGACCACCCCCAGTCTGGCACTGGGTTAATTATTTACATACAGTTAATGAACACCAGATTCTCCTCCTAAACTTGTGCAGGGTGCATAGTCCTACAGTCATCTGGACTTTAAATCCATCATCAGAGCCTTATGAAGTACAAAACTCCAAACAACCCTGCAGGAAGGATCCCGTAGAGAGCAGAGCGAGCCCAGTCAGCTCCGGGACCCTGGAAGAAGTTCAGGTGGCAAAGCAGGACAGTCGGATCCCTTCAAGGCAATCCCCAGCCCGCACAGTAATCTGGAAGTAAAAGGAGACATTTTGCAATGTAACCAGCAAGTTTTATCTCAAGGAAACAGGGGACAGAGGCACAGATTTAAAAGCAGGTTATGGTACACTTTTGCCTCTGTTCTCCATACCTGGACAGACCAGGACAATGAGAAACAACGAGTTAAGATGATCTGAGCTGGAATGTTTTTCCCGAATGTCCTAAGGGCAGCAAAGCACCGCAACAGACCGAGGCAGCTCCGTCGCATTCACCGCTGCCTGCCCTCTGCTCAGGTATAGCTGATCCTGCCCTGAAGCAGGCCAGCAGGCTAGATGACCTTCCGGATCCAGATCCGGACTTCCGTTCAACAAGACAAATGCCGTCACCTACAGACAAAACTCAGGCAACGAACCAACGGCAGGAGTTGGCAGGCAGCAGACTGCACCGCGCGTCCTGCTCGCCACAAAGATCAAATTCAGTGCCACAAACCCAAAACAGAATGTCTATTTTCCGAGCGGGTTAAACCCCCTCTCTCTTCCGTGCCTCGTGCTTCCCAGGCTGCACTCACGCTGCCGAAACTACTGCTCTGCGCGCTCTCAGCGTTAAGAAAGTGCAAACCCAGCGTTGGCGACTCAAGTCAGGCACCGGGCCGAGCGTATCCCAACGCTCCGCCGGCAGAGCAGTCGCCCACCACGGCGTCTGGAGGTGTAGCCGCGGCCGGAGCGTGGGGGCTAAGCCATTCCCGTTCAGTTATCCGCAGGCAGGATGCCAGAGCGGTGCTGACGTCAGAAGGGAAACAAAACGGTGATTTTCAGGGTTTCTCAGTCAAACCTGAATGAAATTTCACAAGTGAGCGGAGGGGGGGAAAGTACTTGTTTAACCCAGCCATCCTCCCCGGGCAGGGAATTCCAGAGTCCTCCCAACTCCAAGAATTTCTCTTTGAGAAGTCGCAGGATCTCTCAGGATGGAAAGCCAGGGCTACCTTAGGCCACAGCCTGACACCAGTGACCATCCCAGCCACATCCAGGATGTCACCAGCTCATCCCACCAAACCCAAAAAGCGTTCTTCGGTCCCCGCTGGTTCGCCACACGGCAAACGCACCCCAAAAACACCGGGCAGGAGCGAGCAGAGGGGGGGTCTGCTCCGCGCAGCGGGATGTGGCTCACAGCTGACAAACTACTCCCCAAGTCTATCTCGCAGCTCCTTGGGACAGTTTGGGCATAATGTTAATTATCCAGGAGAAAGAAGTTACTCAAGTGTAAACAAAAGAGGAGAAAATGAAAGAAAAAGTTAGTAGCAATTGAATTTGTCCTTGAAAGTGTCAATTACTACAGCCCAGTTAAGGAAATAATAACACGAAATGCCAATAACTGGAATGGAGCAGTACCTTTTCCAGCATTATTTACACAAACTGATTTTTCACGGGAATTTCACAGGAATTAACGCACACGCTCTCTATCCCCACACTCTCACCCTTCCATAAAGAAACGTCTTTATGGAATGAACTCATCTCCTCCATCATTTGCTCCTACCCACTTCTGCCCCTTTCTAATCCCCCAAAAATAAGTATCATAAATTAGATTCTAGCTACAGTTACCGTCTTACTCCGAGCATCTAAAAAAAGAAATATCCGCTGAGAAATTCTGAAGCGGCTTTTATTAAGTTTACCCATCACTACGCAGCATCCTTCACCTCTCACTACGCAAAGCTCAGGGCCACAGCGTGTAAATACTTACTGAGCTGCCACTTAACTCAGAAATACTCCAGGAAAGAACCCCGTGGCAAACCTGGAAATGCTCTTCTTGATGTAGTGAAAAAAAAACCCAACACAAAACCCTCAAAAATGCTCCAGTTCCATGCCCGAACTGCTGAGTCGTAACACCGGAGTGCAGGTGCACAGAAGCAGAGTAAGAAATGGGAACCTCTCCCTCATCCGTATGTGAATATGGATTATCATCTGATTAAGGCACTGCAGGAACTGGGAAAGTATGCACATGAGCTCAGTCCTGAGGGAAGCAGCTCCTCCTGTTCCAGCCCTGCTTCTTTCCGTCTACGAGCCTCCGAGGCCAGGCTTGGGTGCTGCTTCTTCAAGCTCAGAACTCCGCTAAAAGGGTCTTAATGACATACTCAGCTAAAGCCACACACTAGAGGAAAGATGGTCTCACGCTTACAGCGCGGGATGAGACTCGGGAGACCGATATTCCCCTCTCCGCCCTGTCCCAGCCCCAGTGCCTCACCTTGCCACGTTCCCACATCAGCATCCCAGCTGCTTCTGCCGAAACACAGTCCCTCTAAGAATTTAGGAGCTCACGTTCCTCCTCGATGCACCACGGAGCAAAAGACTCCCCAAAACCGAGTTTCTACACCGTTTCAGCCTTTAGAACGATAAGCACACGCTCAGAGATGTCTTCCCAGAGCCCACAGACAGCGCACACGCTCTCTCTCCAGGTGACCAACTTCTCTGCTTTTCCAGCCGCTAAAACGAAAACCAGAAAGGCATCAGCTCCTCTCCTGTCACCCAGGAACAGGCGGAAAGCCGGGACCCAGACAGAGCGCACGTTGGTTTGGTCCCGCGTGCCAAAGAAAACGGCTTTTCCCCTCCAATCCCACCTGCCGGTCACTTCTGGTTGGAGATTTACGGCCCTGGCTAACAGGCATCCAGCGTCTGGTACCGCGGCACACGCGTAACCTCCGGATAAACTAAAGGCTGCACTTCTTGATACCAGCACACGACAGAAAAACTTCCGCAGGACTTGTCAAAACCATTTTTTCCCCCCAGGAAAAAGGTTTCCTTTATTTTTTTCCACCAGAACAAAAGGCGAGACGGTATTTTGCATCCTCGCTGATGGTTTAAGGACCCTTCCAGAAGCAAAAGCAAGCAGCCGTAAGAGCAGTGCTAAACAGTGACAAGCTGACCCATTTCATTTCACCCCGCTCCTCGCAATTCCGCTCGCCCGCCTTCGGTTCCTGCGTTCCTACCGCTGCTACTGGAGAGTTTCAAACATTCTTGGCAGGAATCGGGCAACGGCATGCTGATGAGCTTTTCCCCAGAGCAATCCATCACACAGGAGTTGCAATTCAAAAAAAAAAAAAAGAAATCAAACCGACTAGACACAGAATTTCAAATACACACAGTAAAAACCAGAAAGGGCATCTTTCGCCTCTAATATTTTAATTACGAAGATCAGAGATTCGTAGGGTAAAAACCGGATTTCCAAGTTGGTGGCGTTCCTTTGAAAAGAGCAGGAAGAAAAATGGTGGAAAAGTCGTGTATGAGGTAACGGGTAAAACGACCAGCTGCGCTATTTAGCCTAATTTTAGAAATTAGTTTCTCTGTGAAGGAAAGCTGCTGGGTTTTCTGATGGAGTCTCCATGCAAGACCCTTACTAGGGTCTCGTGTAATACCTCTGTAACGCAGCATTCAGTGATCGGCATTCTCAGGTAAGTCTATAGGAAAAACCCCTAAATATTATGAACAGACCAAGCTCGAGGGAACAGTAAGACACAACTAGTAGCAGAATATTTGATTCTGATGCTTCCCCCAACCCGCTTCTAATGTTATTTAAGAACAGGGAAGAGGTTTCTGGCTGTTTGTTGAGCAGTCGCTTCAGGAAACAGAAGTTGTAGCAGGTAAAAGGAATTAAACTGGACAGTTTTAGGAAACCAGTAAGTATTCTAGCCAATAATAATAAAAAAAAAAGGCCCAGAAGTCAAACATACAACCTTACAGAAATCACATTTTTCTCTTGCAACCAACACGATGGCGAGAGACACTGTATGTAGAACCACCCCCCGGGCCCGGATAGTAAGTAAGGACTGACAGAGCATTTCACTGACACTTGGTAAAGGCGGGTAGGCGAGCCTTGCCCCCTGTTTTCACCGAGGGAAAAAACCCTGCACAACAGTCCTGTGGCTTGTCCCAGGTTTCCTGCAAACTGGTGGTGATAAGGGCAGGGAAAAAAAAGCCCCAGGTGAGAGTCAGAATTGAGGTTTACTGTCCTGTATCCTCCATACATCCTGCCTGGGAACGATGGTCACCTGAAAAGCGAGCATGAAGGAGGTGGTATTTCAGAAAACAGATTCTAAGAGAATCAGGTAACGCACAGTTTACTTCAGACTAACGTAGCCAATTCAAAAAGGGAAGCCAGGAAAACCTTCCGTGCCCACACCAGATTTAACTAGGTGTTAACAACAGAATTAAACCAGCAGAGTTTTCCTACTTTTCCACAAACGAGGCCTAAAACCACTCATCCAGCGGCAAACCCTGCCCCAGAAAAAGAAGATGTACCGCTCTCCTTGCTGTTGGAAAGGTCTAGTACGTACCACACCTCGCCAGCAATTCCAAGGGCTCCTAACGTTACAATGCTAGGCAAGGAAAAACCCTGCGACACGAGCCAACGGGAGCCAGGTCTCGGTTTCCGATTCCAAGATATCGCAGCTCATTGGCAGCACGGAGCCGTTCGGTGCCAATTTAGTTTCAAAAAAAAAAAAAAAAACCTCCATATTTCCCACAACATTTTTCATGCTGAAGTTGAGATCGAAGTCAACAAAAAATAGCTATTGTATGGCAATGGGCTCAAAAGCACTTTTTTTATTTGATACAGGGGGTTTTAAACTGTCTTCGCTGAACTTAGAGCAGAGGCCTAGAGATGGGTGGGCACCTACGGGGAGGTCATCCCACTGTTTATCGCGGCCCAAAGACATCTCCCGTTACAGGAGACGGAGCGTGCCACGAGAAATGCCCGTGTATTACAGGGAGGGAATCCTCCCTCTCAAGGAGTTTCCCTCCCCGAGTCCCAAGACACTGGGAAAAGCCAGCGGGTTATTAAGAACTGCTACACACTCTGAAGTGAAGGCGGGCGGAAACAAATACGTGATGGAAGTGGAAAAATTGAAAACGAAAAGATCCCTGTCTTGGTTTCTTACAAGTCATTCCCACAGATTTCTCATCCCACACGCTGTAAAACAGCCATTCGTCACCTCTTGATCCTAACTCCACATTTCCCAGCTATGAAGATCACCAGAATAAAAGCAAGCAAAGACTTCTACTGCAGTCCCGACACGCACGGAGCACACCTGCTTCCAGAGGGGCTCCCCGCCACCTTCCCGGGACCGGCCAGCAACGAAGATTCACCAGAATAAAAGAAAGCAAAGACTTCTACCGCGGTCCCGACACGCACGGAGCACGCCTGCTTCCGGAAGGGCTCCCTGCCACCTTCCCGGGACCGGCCAGCAAGGAAAGGTGTCCCTGCAGGCCGCAGGCCAGAGTCTGCCCCTGCGCAAGCGACCGCACTCTCGTTTTATTACAGGAAATACGCCACCAAAACAACTTTACCGCCAGAAATTCCTCTGCCCTTCTTGATGAGCAACGTGACGGAACAATGGCATCATTCAGAAATCCTAAAAAGCGTCGAGAATTAAAGGCACTTCTCTTTTCTGCATTATCCTGCTTCCTGTCCCCAAAAGCTCAGGCTTACTATCCCAAGGATTCCCGAGCAGACAAACCCCACGCCCTTCCCACATCATCTTCTCCAAGCCTGCAGCAGGAGATGCTTCTCTTTCTAGTGATGGCCAGGGGAATTCCATGCCCCTCTCGCTCTCCCAGGGTTTCTCCGAAGTTAGGCGAGAAGTACCCACTCCGTTCATCGCTGCACCAGACAAAGGAGAGACACAAAGCTTTAAATTCTCCCAATCTAGGGAATTGAGCAGAGCACACAGCGAAAGGAGGCTGTAACTTAGGCCTGGAGTATTGTTATTAATCAACCATTTCTTGTGGGCAGCAGAGGTGACATGTGGAAGCTTTCTTCTTCGTGCTAAGTCTGATCTTTCATTTTTCCAGCAGGAAAAAAAATAGAGGAATTGTCAGCCTGAGTCCAATAATCCTGGGCACAAAAAGGATTTGGGGGCTTGTTTGGTTTTTGGGATGCGGGGTTGGTTTACTTTTTATGCACACTGTTTGTACTACCTAAAGTACAACTAATTCTCAGAACAACTGCTCATCAGTAATTCCCGTTTACGGCAGGAGTTAATTGGATGTTATTAATGTACTACATATCAGCAGCTTGCGGAATCAAACTCATTTCTCCAGACAAAATACGCTTCTTGACCGAGCGCTGACAGGCGTACACTTCCGTCAGGTACGTGCTCTAGTAAAGCACCTGCTCGCAAAGTTCAACCTCGCAGCGTGTTTCAGCGCACGTTTTATCCAAACTGAGGTTTTCCAGGATGCGAAAAGTACCTTCAAGTGAACACCCTGGTGTCCGTGACTTTTGTCCGAATGAACTGCAGGCGTACATGAGCATATTCCCGAGGAGCTGAATCTTCACTGAGGGTAATCGAACGCTCGCTACCAGCTACTGCTGGACAGTTTGATGACCACAGCAGAGATAAGATCCACTCTCTTAGCCAGCACCATCTCAATCTGACAGAAGAGACAATTAAGTAATTCAAGACGCCGAAGGAGACGTTGCCTTCGGTAATCAAGGAACAAAAACGTTTTCTCATCGACGCGAGGGAAGTACTGAGCAGGGAGGGAAACTGGAGGCTGCGTGTCACTCTACGCCCTATCAAACGTCTCCGACCCGGGGCCTGCAGCCAGAGCAAAGTACACAGAATGAAAAGGGAAGTCTGCCAGTCCCGCACCGGGCCACCACAGGCCTCGGTGATGCGCGTCTGAGCACAGAGCGGGACCTGGCTTTAATCAAGATTTCCAGGTATGGGACACCGGCACCTCTTCGCCCTGTGTCCAAAATGTCTGATACGCATGCTGTAGTGCTTTCTCCTCTGCACATCCTCCGGCCACCCGTATTTCCAGCGAACAGGTAACCCTACACACACGCCAACAAGCGTAATTCTCAGGCTCCTCTTTCCTAGTTTCGCTCCCCGAAAGGCAAAGACTCGTGACACTGCTGAGCCTCACCACAACCAGCGTCTGAACGTCAGCAGCAAGCCCCTTTATTTGTGGGGGGAAGGAGACACATCGGTGCTGACTCCAAAGAAGTCAGAATGTGCCCTAGGACACGCGGCCGGAGGCTCAGGCCTCTCCCGCATCAAACCTCCAGTCAACTGGTAATTCACCATTTTCCAGGCTTCGGCCACAAGTTTGGTTTTGATTGTCCCGTTGTTTGGTTTTCTCTCTTCTTCGGGCTGTAACATACCCCAGAACACCCCCTCCCCCCCAACATTCTGCATCTCATAAAGGATCCAAACAGCCCCAGTTTTGAAAAGGGTCAGAATTAGCCAGGAACAAACGCATCCTCAGATCCATCAAAGAAATCATTTATACCGAAGGGAAAGTCACATAACCAAAATAAACAGCGAGCCCATTGTGCGGAGCAGCCCCGCCGCTGTTCCAACAACACCGACTCTATTCCAGGCTGCATAAAACATCGCAAGCAAAAATAAACCCAAGGTACAAACAAAAACGCCGTCGCCTCCTCTTTTGTTTCGGGCACAATGCAACGAGGGCACGGGGCTGTCTGGGGGGCTCGCCGTGGGGCTGCCACCCAAACCGGCCCCAAGGTCACGGTCCCGGGGGGGTGGGAGGCTGAGGAGGGGGCGAGCGGGGCGGCTGGGCTGCCGTGGGTCCGGGGTTGAGCGGCAAAAAGCCGAGTGTAAAAGTTTATGAGCTCATCAGGATTGTTGTACCATTACATCAGAGGCAATTATAAATGGCCAAGAGCAGGAGATGGGGAGCCAATCAGATCACAGATAGGATGTCAACCTAAGACCAACTGTCTCCTGGCTTTGACAGAAGGATTTTA
>NW_010237030.1:0-226 GCF_000690775.1 Eurypyga helias
CGCCCCCTCCTGCCCGGACACCTCAGAGGCTGTAGAAAGCTACACACCACTCACACTGCCCACCCAAAGCGACCACTCACCAGCTCCAAGGCCTCCCCAGACCGCTCCTCCCACGCAGGGCTGAAGAGTTGGACGTGCCCAAACAATGGGCAGCCAAGACCAGGCTTTGCCGTCGCTCCTCATCCCGCTGGAGCCTCCAGCTCGCCGGTGTCCGTGGATTCCTGAA
>NW_010237030.1:283-939 GCF_000690775.1 Eurypyga helias
TTTTTTGCTTTTTTTTCCTACAAAGACAGCGGTGGGGTTTCCTTTGCAACAGCAGAACAGTCTCCCTGCGAGGTAGAGAGTTAAGTTCAGGGCTGACAGATCCTAAATTCAAACCAGGTCGTCCTAGTTGAGGTAAAATTCTGTATTTTATAGCAAGTTTGGCAATGCCAGAGGACCATCAAGATTCCTCATTGCCGGAGTCATCCTCATCGCCGTAACAGCTGTCTGCTTCCTCCTCCATCTCGTCATCCTCGTAATAGTCATCATAGAAGAGGTCGGAGCCCTCGTCCGGGGCTGGAGTCTTGGTCTTCACGCAGTACTCTGCCAGAGTGGTGGGGACCTTCACGCCGTCCCGCTCAGCATCCACCTTCGTGCCCAGGACTTGCTTCCTGGGGGTGGCAAGAAAGGGTGGGTGAGGCCCACGTCGCCGCACGTGCCTCACCCTGGGGGACGCACAGTGACACAGCCCCTCGCTGCTCTGGCCCCGGCTCATGGGCTGCTCACCCACACGTGAATAGGGAAAGGGCAGGGGAGGGAGAGGGGAGGGCAGGGTTTGGGTTGAGAGCAGAGCTGAGCACATAACCCAGCCCAGCTTCTCCCCAGAGCCACACTCCGAGCCAGAATCCCTCCCTCCCGCCAGCCTGCAGACAGGACTC
>NW_010237031.1:0-548 GCF_000690775.1 Eurypyga helias
CTGTCCAGGTCCCTCTGGTTGGCATAGAGCTAATAACCCTGTTTAAATGCTTCCTAATGAAGTTATACAAATAAAGCTGAGATTGAATTTTCTCTAAATGACAATCAGGAATCCCAGCCAAATTAGACAAAACGTAACCTTGAAATTTTGTATGTTTAATTGCATCTTCATCAGCTTCTGAAAGACCTTTGTGGTGAGGACAGGTATCAATCAAAAGGCATTAGGTTGAACAATTATAAAGGGTAGTTTATACTAGATTCCCTTGTGTTAACTCAGATCACCTAGAAATTGTTATATGCTCTAGAAGTCCTCTTTTTCTTGCTGTATGACCACGTTCCAGGAGTCACCATCACACTGAAATCTCAGACAAATACTGTTGAAGTTACACACAGAAGTGGAGAATAGCTTAGCACTTTTAAAAAATATCCTTTTTGCTGCTGGCATGTACATGCTACCTCAGCCAATACCCACACATTTCTTGTAACACTTTCCTCCCCTACCAGTCCACAGACGTGAAATAAGAATCAGGCCTACAACCTTGTTTCTGA
>NW_010237031.1:567-11511 GCF_000690775.1 Eurypyga helias
GCTCTTGGATTATCTTGAAAACCAAAAGAATTGCAACTACAGTCTGTTTTGCAGGAAAAGAAGGAGCTCAGACTTTCAAAAGTGATCAAAATGTTGCAGCTTTACATTTCAGGGTAAAGTCACATTCAAATTCCAAGACAAAATATTAAATTGCCTTTATAAACACCAGTGTAGTGCAGTGTGTAGACTTTCATATGGATATTCCTTTAATTTGCCTGCTGACTCGCCTGAGTCTCTTTAATTGCATCTACCACTTTCTGAACTGCCTCTTCACAGATGCAGATTTAATTCTGGCATCCAAATCATAGAATCATAGAATCATAGAATGGTTTGGGTTGGAAGGGACCTTAAAGATCATCTAGTTCCAACCCCCCTGCCATGGGCAGGGACACCTTCAACTAGACCAGGTTGCTCAAAGCCTCATCCAGCCTGGCCGTGAACACTTCCAGGGATGGGGCATCCACAGCTTCTCTGGGCAACCTGTTCCAGTGCCTCACCACCCTCTCTGTGAAGAATTTCTTCCTGATATCTAATCTAAACCTCCCTGATTTCAATTTGTACCCATTACCCAAATGGTTCTGAACTAATTGCTTCTCTTCTTCATGACTTTTTTTCCCCCCTATGTCTGGCACAGGTCTCCCCATGTCCTGTGAACATTGTCATGGGAAATGCATACAGTTATAACACCTACTATTGTTGGCAAAGATCCCTTGGACTGACCTCAGTGACTAAGTTGTTGTTGACTTCAGCTAATTAGTTCCACCCTGTTTAAAATATATGCAGGAAAACACTTCTTTCATCACTTTCCACTGCCTTCAAAAACAATGTCTTGCTATATTATCTTTCCAATCTACCAAAAATGATTTTTAACAATCAAGTCAGAAAATAAAGAAATTCCACTTGTTCACTTGAATGAAATAGTCTAGGAGACAGCTCTCCAGCTTGCTCACTTTGAAGAGGAATTATATGAGCCTCTTTTGCTACTATGACTGCTGAACACCTGCACAAAACCAAGAGTTTCAGGAAAAACCCTGAAACCAAGTAGTTCCTCACAAAAGGGTACTCACATAAGCACTTCTAACTCATGATCCAGCAGCAGCTAAATGACATCGCAAACATCTCATAAGACTCTTCTAATCGTATCATAGATATTTTGATTGTAACAGCTTCTTAACTTTCTCTGGTGTAGCAGATCCCTTGAAGGCTCAGCCATCTGGCAAAAATAAGTTTTTCTTACCGTTCCCCTGTGTAACCTGGGCTGCAATGGCATTGACCTGTTGCTGAGTCACAGGTCCCTCCATTGTGGCACTGGCACTCCTGGGAACAGTTTTTCCCATAATGACCCTCAGGACAAGGCTGACCACAGACCATTCCCTGCATGTGCAGAAAAAAAAAAAGTCTTGTTATTAGATTTGGGATTACAGCTTGAATGGACAAGGAAGAAAAGTGTGTAATGAAGGCAGATCAAGGCGATCTAGTGTCACTCATCTAGTGCTGCTCTGGAAATGCCAGACTCTTCTCCAGCTTTAAAAGTGGGGTATGTTTCACCACTGGAGGAATAACCTTCTAGGATTTCCATTTTGGAAGCCAAAGCTAATGAAAAACACTATCTCTTAAGCAATAGTGAAAATACCTAGACATTTAAGTCTAATTGATGTCAAGCTCTTCTCAATTTATTTATCAGTAGTATACACTAAGATATCAAGAAATGCCCTCCAGTGAGTAGTGGTATAGAAATCAGTAATTGCTGTAATGCTCCAATTATGCTACTTTATGATAAATTGTTTTATTTTACTGATGAAAGGAAAAGCTGTTTGTGATTTTATTGAAAGCAGAATATCTTAACAGCTTAGGTAGGATGCCTGCTTCCCTTCAACAAGTTTTGAGTTTCTGCACTATTTACATCTTTGGAATTAATTACACCCATGTAGACAGGGTAGCGTCAGATCTTCAGCCTTTTAAGAAGCCATTTCAAGAAAATCACATTTACAGGCATTTCATCACACAAAAACCATGAAGGTATTTCAGCTAACAAAAGATACTGCAGAATTTATACCTGGCTACTTCAAACCTTCCTTACATGAAAAGCAAAAAAAAAGAAGTTATACTGACAAAATTTGTGTTTCACAGAACTGAAAAATCTAAAACTAACAAATAGTTATGCTTAAATAACAACTTTGAATGAAAAATTAGTCAAAAGGCTAAGCAGTAATTTATGAGTTAAGATATACAGCAGTATAAGATTTCCATCACCGCTTCACATGTTATCACATTTTTCATTAGCTGTATTTAGGCATATAAAGGGAGTCAAGAATTTAAGCAAATATTTGTATTCTATGACCAATAATTTAATTGTTCTAACATAAAGTGGAATAAAAAGCAAAAATGGCCATAATCCAAGTTAGGTAGACAGATGAGTGGTGCTATTCAAATACACAGAGATGGTCATTTATGGCTACGTTCTCTAGTTGGGGAAAACCTGACTTCTACCACAGGTTATCTCAATACAATATCTCAGTTATCGTGAGATAATTAGTAGTCCAGTAAATGTGGATTGTCATCCAGAATGGACATTTAAATAGAAAACATTATTAACAAATACTATTGATTAATTTTATCTACAAATGTATTTAAAATATTTATTTGGGTGTTGATCACGTTCCAGCCTTTTGATAACCTTCAAACTCCGTTATTTGCCAGCTCAGAGTTGGCAGCCTGGTAGCGGGGGAGGCTACTTGCACCTCCAAGGTCAAATCTTCTTGCCCTACCCACTGACAAAAGAGTCCTAAGTCTAAAGATAATGTTAAAGTTCAGATGTCCCAATTTTCACCACCACCATTTAACACAGTATCTAAAGGTTTGGGGTTTTTGCAATGCATACTCTACATATGAAATCAGGCACAAAAACTCACTGCTAAAATATATAATGGTGTCAGCTCACTATAATATCAAATTATAAATAAATAACTCCCAGACAAGACCTAAAAGATGTTGTCTTGTCACAGTACTATTCATGTATTTTGCTTCCCTGAATCTGACACGGTTAAAAAAGTGACGCAGAACTTTTCAGCATTTTCAGTTACAGATGGTTTTGCAAGTATTTTATTCCAGTCCCTTATGCTAAAATGCGTTTTTCATTACTTCTGGCTACAGGCAACTCCATTTGCTATCCTCATTTGTTCCCCTCTTCTGACACTGCCCAAAATCTGCAAATATAGAAGATTTATAGTGTTGTGTCAATTTCAGAAAGTGTTTTACCATCCATCCTGGCAGGCAGGCACACTCCCCGGTGATGTGGTGACAGATGCCTCCGTTCTGGCATGGGCACCTCTCCTCGCACTGCGGCCCATGCTTCCCTGGGGGACAGAGGTCCTCGCAGCTGGGGAGGTGGTGGTGTACAACAGAGACAACCATTACTTAAGCACGCAGTCCAGTCCCCAGACACCTCTATTCTAATGCTATCATTAACTTTTCTGGCCAAAAGTAGGGAACAGAAAAGTAGGCCAAGATAAAGAGATACACACTGGATATTGTATAGCATCCATACAACAAGTCTAAGGATACAGACCAGGCAATCTAGGCATTATTATTTCTTAACGATATTTCTTTCTACACTGGTTGGTGCTTATTCGCTGTTACTGACAAAGCTCAAAATCAATTCTGGAATGACAAAGTCAAATAACTCCCTGTGTCAATGCAATTTTCCAAATTTGTAGCCAAATTGTTTTCATGGCAGTCAGGAAGAAGCTTCTGCTGCTACTTTGTGGCTTTTAGTTAGCAGCCCAGATCAAAAGGGCTTTCTCTCAGTTACATAACTGAATGTGCATTGCAACATGGTTTCACTAGCAGCTTCTTAGCCACCAGCCCTGTTTCCCTGCATGACACAACAGGCAGACCAACAGCATAGCATTAAAAGTTAATCTAAACTTATAATTTATATTGTTAGCACTATTTAAAACTTGTATCTCTCCTCCATAAAAAATATACCCACTGCTTACAAGGCACCAGTGTATCCAGGAGGACATCTGCACTCTCCAGTTACATGGTTGCAGGTGGCTCCATTTTGACATTGGCACTTTTGATGGCAATCATTTCCGTACATCCCTTGATCACAGCGTTCCTCGCAGCGCCAACCTTTGAAACCAGATGCACAGTGGCACGCTCCAGTGATGGGGTTGCACAAGGCGCCATTTTTGCACTGGCAGCGGCTGCTGCAATGAGGTCCCCAGTGGCCACTGTCACATGCTGAAGGGGTAGAAGGAAATATTTACAGCATTTTTATAATAGGTCATGCTACAGCACTGAAGATACTGTGAGTCAACTGTAAAAACAAAAGTTAAAAAATGGAAATAGCTATGTGGTCCATCCTCGGTTCTCCTTGTTCCTCAAGGATATTGGCAGGCAGACAAAACTTAATTTATGCACACAAATTAATTTCTTAAGCATAAAAGCACACTCTTTAAGATGTAAAGCTGTGAAGTAAATGCAAGTTCTAGTCTCTACGTTGTCAAAACCCTTCATTATGGCTCTCCACAGTCAAACAACAGGGTTGCAGTGAGCTTCCAATTACACAAAGAAGTTTTACTAACTTTAAAAAGTTTTAAAATGTAGTCTAAATCCATAAACGACTGACTGAATCCCATAAGGAATTTTCAAAGCTTGCTCCACATAAGATTATGTCTTTTTTTCAAATCCAGAAGTTCCTACTTGTTCACTAATTGTAAATACATTCTTTTTAACACTGCTAAGACAAAAGGAAACACAAGAAGTGTTTCACCAAGCAACAGAAATTAACAATTATATGGTTAAAGTTTATCTTCATGTTACAAATTTGGATGCCCAATGTGCCTTCATGATCATTCAAATGCATCTTTTCTTTTCTGACCCCCATGCAGCCCATTGACACCCTATAAGCAAAGACTCAGAGGTTATTTCAGCATCAAGGGGAAAAATGTTAAGGAAGACATTTTGCTTAAGTGACTGGGTAAAAAGCCAGATGACTAGGTCACCTAAAGTTCAACAGAAATGTGCTAATCATATGGTCAAATTATCTGATTTTCGGTTTATGTTCTGGTAATAACATCAGTGACAGGAAGGCCTCAACTACAGTGACTGGCCGTCCTCCTGGAGACTGACAATTACTGTTCTCCAGCCTTTTCCTGGGGCAAAAAGGCCCAGCAGAGAACAGGCATCCTGTTCGAGACTAATGTAAAGTAAGTCAAGAATCTTCCTCAGGGTAGGAATCATTTGGCTATAGAAGCTGTTCACTCAGGCTGCACACAAAGACAGATTAGGGTCTTTTAAAGAACCTACTCCCTAAGATTTTTTTTTTTCCAGGAGAGGTCACTAGAACATGCATCCATAATGGAGAGACTGTGAGCACTTACACACAAGAAAATACAGAGCAACAGAAAGTACTGTATGTATCATAAACACCCAGCGATACTGTCAAACTGACAAAACAACTGTCCATCTTATTATTGGCCTCCCTCTTTGAAGGTGTGTGTTTTGTTCTGGACTATACTACAGTGCACTGCTGTCTACAAGACACAATCTCACAAATTGCCTTTACCCATGATAATTCACAGTCATTCAAAACAGCTACCTGTTTATTTTCAACAGGAATGCATGGAATAGAAAGTGTAATCCTCATGCTTAATCCTCGAACTGTTGTCAGTAAATGAGTATTTCGCTATATATACAGAAATATATGCATGGGTAGTGAGATGTCTGAGACAGATGCATGTTCTGTCATGATTAAGCAGACACCCCTACAGGTTTTTTTGCTTCACATATTAGTCTAGATTGAAATAATAGTCTTCCTTCTGCTCCCAGAAAAAAAAAAAAAAAAAAAATTCAGTTTCAGCCATTCCTCATGAGATAATTAAAAAAAAAAAAAAAAAAATTAGAAACACTGTCCTGGCATATCTGAAAAACAGAATAATTCAGACCTATTGCCAGATCATGATTGCTCCAGTGCAGAGCTCTGTCAAGGATGAATGTGGCCTGAACACCCCCTAGATAGAATCATAGAATCATAGAATGGTTTGAGTTGGAAGGGACCTTAAAGATCATCTAGTTCCAACCCCCCTGCCATGGGCAGGGACACCTTGCACTAGACCAGGTTGCTCAAAGCCTCATCCAGCCTGGCCTTGAAGACATCCAGGGATGGGGCATCCACAACATCTCTGGGCAACCTGTTCCAGTGCCTCACCACCCTCTCTGTGAAGAATTTCTTCCTGATATCTAATCTAAACCTCCCCATTTTCAATTTGTACCCATTACCCCTTGTCCTATCACTACAGGCTCTTGTAAAAAGTCCTCTCCCAGTACCCTTGTAGGGTGAAAGACTACCCTTGTAGAGATAGAAAGACATGACAGGCAAGAGCAGACTTACTCTAGGTTGGTAAGCAAGAGCTTGTGTTCTTTCACCAATAGCTATAAATGGGATATTTGGTGCAGTGCAACATTTGTGTAGCTGCTTGAAGACCCAGCATAATGAGTCACAGATCCACACAGACCCAAAACATCTACTGCCACTCATCTGCCATCACATCCAACACCCAGGCATCAAGACTGTTTTGCTAGAAAACATTACACTTGTGAAGCAGTGGGGGCCTTGTACTCCCTCTGCTCTGTTTACAACCTTATCCCCAGTCTGCCTGCCTGGCATGTCTCCTGCTATCACCTGGAGATATAGTCATGTCCATGGTGCATATGCTGTGTCTGTGAAATTGAACCTTTCTCAACTATTTTACTATAACAACATGTACTACAAAGTACATCATAATTTATTATTTTCCAGGCGTGATCTTCTTATAATGTTTGCAGGAAATTATTAAAATAAAAAGCATTATATGGCTGCAAATAGGATTTCCAGTCTCACAACCTGGCAACAGCCACCTTACAAATAATCAACTACGCAATTTGTCATTACAACACAATGATGAAGCATTACACCAGGACAACAGTGGCCCACCATAGTATGACTGCACAATAGTCCTTTATGCAAGGTCTGTCACCAGCCTAGCATCTGTGAATTATGGGCAGAACTGTAAAGAAATTTGCAAGATTAATGTGAAAAAATAATAATTTTGAACAAGATGGATGAATCATGTATTTTACTTCTATGTACCCTGAATGGTAATCAATAATGTTTCCCATAAGAAAGTAAAGTGATTTGTCAGAAACTGATGCTCAGTTTATTATTAAAAAGGAAGACGGCAAAGGGTAGAAATATTTCCTGTTGTGAGTTCGGTGTATTTTAATTAGTTTTGGAGGCTAAATTTACCAACTATTACATCAGACTATTTCTGCTGCTTCCTTGTATTCAGATGCTAAGAAAGCCAGGCTGGAAGTCACACAGCTTCTAATCTGGTGGAATGGGATAGTATATGAGTTAATGACTATTGTCAGGTTAAAGGCTGTCAGCTGGAGTTTAATCAGAATAGCTGCTCTGACTGCACCAAGGTCACATGCACATGTTTATATGCAGACACTATGTGCATATGCACGAACATGCAGAAGTGTCAACTACTGGCTTCTGAACAGATTTGGAGTGGTAAATCATCTATCTCAGCACAGGAGTATATGTGTAAGAGAAGTATAATATAGAAATAAAAGCCTCATGTTCAGAATGGTTTTGACGCAAATGAAAATGCCCAGCAACAGCCCAAATAACAGTCTGAATCACGCAGAAATGCAAAACCCAATCAGTACACCAGGGTTGATTTTCTGTATTAAATATACAGAATTGACCTAATGATGCTCTATTTTACACAGAGCACATTCCTTACAAAAGTCATTCTCCTTCCCCTTTTCACATGTGCTATATTCACCCTCACATTTTTCTGTTTTAAACAGAAGAACCAGCTAGCTCTGCTGTTCCCTATCATCTTTTGTAGTAGACTCACAGGCTTCCTTCCGACTTGACCTTATGCTGTAAGAAAAGAAAAATCAAGTAAATGTTTAATGAACACTATGGTATTAATGCCACATATTGTTATCTTTTTTCTTTTTATACATTCTATTCATCTGGGAATAGCTTTTTTATCATCTGCAGTACATACTGTGCACACCACGCAATGCTACAAATAGAGGACAGAGACCTTCAAAAGGCTGCTCAGTGAAAGCAAAAGTTTGCCTTTCAGAATTAGGATGCTGCATTGTATAAACTCCCATTTACCCAAGAGCAAGTATGGTATGAAACTACAAGACAACACAGGTCTACCATCATAAAGAAATGCTTGCTGAAACAGAGTGCCAAACAATGACTAGAAATATAAAGAAGCTCAAGGATTCAACAGTGAAAAAATCACCTTCAAGAAGAAATTGAAATCTTTATGCAAATTGCTACTATTCTGGAGCCTTTTTAGCATCTTTGAAGGTTTAAAATTTTGTACCTCTTAGTATAATAACTGTCATGGATGGTGTTATTACGCTGGGCTAGATGTGGTTTTATAAACATAGTTTCTGTGAGAAACTGGTGATTTGCAAATTGGAATGGAGAAAGCCCTGGTATTTTATGGCACTACATATGAATTTTTAAAATAATCTGAGGCACATCTGAAAAATTCGGTAACTCCTTTATTGTTCATTATAAACAAAGACAATTTTAACTAAATGTGGTCACATACTTGTGAGAGGGTTTTCTGCTTTTTTTTTTCCCTGCTGATTTCATTAAATGCAACAAAAATAAAAGTGGAAATGAGTCTAAATTTGTTCCTGACAAACTCACTGTGAGTACAATTCTGTACTTCTCTAAAGAATGACTTGAAATGAGAACAACATAAGGCTAACAAATTAAATCAAAGAAGAAATACCTCCTTGGAAATCCTGACTTGAAACTATCTTCTAAGCATGCTACAGATTCCTTTATAATATGATATTCAAGCCAGATGATGTTTACTGCAATGACTTTTCAAAGATCTTTCTTCTATTTTTGTCTTTCTTTTTGCTGATGGAGGAAGATGAAAGTGAAGAATCACAGAAAACTAAGATTTACCTTTCTTGCTGTCATGGGTAGCTGTCATTTTTGGGTAGCTGTCGTACATATAGCACCGAGACAACAGAAAGATAATTTATTCTGTCTTATACATTTTTCTGCAACAAGCACTACTGTGTGTTTCTGGAAATATGCACCATTTTCATCAAAATAGAGGACATTCATATCACTGCATTAGGTTTATGTATTTTTATGGTCTTTTAAAACAACTGAAAACAAAATTCCTTACCAGAGACAGCAAAGACCGAGTGAATAGTCCCTCACTTGGAATGCAGTACCGTGAAGTACAAACCTAAAATAAGGAAATATTGGCATATGCAGAATTCCTATCTCCTCAAAACTCCACCGTAATTTCTTCAGATAGTTTCAAGCAACTACAGCCTTTAGTGGCTGATTTTCCTTGCTCCAGCATATAAAACAAACAGAAGCTGCCCATACTTCAAGATCATCTTTGACTGACCTTTCTTCATTTTTAGATTATCGCATCAAGGACAAGCCTAAATCTTTGTGCCTTCCTTTGAAACCCTCCTTTAATTCACAGACCACAGAATCATAAAATGGTTTAGGTTGGAAGATCATCTAGTTCTTAAAGATCATCTAGTTCCAACCCCACTGCCATGGGCAGGGACACCTTCCACTAGACCAGGTTGCTCAAAGCCTCATCCAGCCTGGCCTTGAACACTTTCAGGGATGGGGCATACACAACTTTTCTGGACAACCTGTTCCAGTGCCTCACCACCCTCTCTGGGAAGAACTTCTTCCTTATATCTCCATTTTCAATTTAAACCCATTGGGTCTTGATCTATCGCTACAGGCCCTTGTGAAAAGACTCCTTCCAGCTTTCTGGAAAAGAAGTCCCCTTTAGGTACTGGAAAGCTTCTATAAGGTCTTCCCTGAGCCTCTTTTCTCCAGGCTGAACAAGCCTAACTCTCTCAGCCTTTCTTCATAGGAGAGGTGCTCAGCTCTCTCATCATCTCCATTACCCCCTCTGGACTTGCTCCAACTGGTCGATATTCTTCTTATGTTGAAGGCCCCAGAGCTGGATGCAGCACTCCAGGGGGGGTCCCGAGGGAGGATCACCTCCCTCAACCTGCTGGCCATGCTTCTCTGCATACAGCCCAGGATACTGTTGGCTTTCTGAGCTGCCAGCATACACTGCCGGCTTATGTCCAGCTTTTTGTCCACCAGTACCCCCAAGTCCTTCTCCTCAGGGCTGCTCTCAACCCATTCTCCACCCAGTCTGTATCTCTATTGCCCTGTCATTACTCTAAATGGCCTTTATCCCCCATCTATCATTTCTCATCCACTATCTAAATATCAACCCTTACATTTGTTGCCTGTGACATTAGCTCCTTTGCTGCATTTTCAGACGGTCTTCCTTGTTTCTCTTGAAGTTGCCACTACAAATGGGCACAGCTCTCCATACCCTAAGCCATAGAACTGTAATAATGTCCTCCTCCATATCCCTATCTCCTAAGTCCTCCTTCCTACGAAGTCCATAAAAAGTTAATGCAGTAAGTGTGTCAAAACAACTACATGCCATGGTCACTCATCAGTGTTTACTTCCTTCCTCATCTTCTGTGTGTTTCTAGCTTTGTATTATCTCTTTTCTATTCCTTCAATCACAGGTTCTTTGGGACAGAGGTAACTTTCTGTCCTGTATTTTAACTTGCGGAAGCAGCCCACAAATCCCCAGCAGGGACAGCCATGAGGTATACTGAGGACCAAGAATGACGATTATCTAGAACTGTAAAATGCCCTTTTAAAAAACTATTCGTCTTTTGGAGCAGAGGATATAAATAACACAAGAGTAACATTTCTAGGAGGGCCCACAGGTGACTTGCATTATCAGGGAAAACCACCACAAATAGCCAAGCATAGCCAGTACAAGTACAATAAGCCAATATGGAGAAAACCTGGAGAGGTGAGCCACTGCCAAC
>NW_010237032.1:0-8943 GCF_000690775.1 Eurypyga helias
TGAAAATACTAATAATAATAATTATTATATTAATAAGTAATGGAAAAAAAGGGTAAAAAAATGTTAAAACCTCTCACCATCAGCCAGCTGATGCCCAGCCAGTCTCTGGGCAGTGATTGTTCTTCGTGGATGACTCTCCCAACTTTTATGCCAAAAAGGATGCCTTATGGCATGAAATATCCATTTGGTCAGTTTGGTCAGCTGTCTGGACAGGAGTGGTATGAGAAAATGAAAAAGTCCTTAGTTTAATATTAACATTGCTTGGCAACAACTCAAAACATCAGTATGTTAATATTCTTCTCAGCACAAATTCAAAGCATAACCTCATAATACCAATTGTAAAAAAATTAATTCTCTCCCAGTGAAAACCAGAACAAGCAATATGTACATTGGCTTCTTTGACAAAAATAGGCTACAATATAGTGCAAGGGTATACACATACAAAATTAATATCAGATACTAGGAAAGTATTTTGGATATCTCCTAAACTTATGATTTTTTTTTCCCCCTGTAACATTAAATCATTATTTTCTGCTTAAAACATTGGTATTGAAGGTGGACCTGATAAGCAGATGAGCCCAGAAGGTAAATTCAAGGGTCAAGTTTAAGGTGAGTTAAAACTCTGCCTAATTCTGCAGATATTTGAAAAATAGATACTGATTTTTAACTAATAAAACACGCTACATGTCTGAGGTTCTGCACCTGGTTATGACAAGAACTGACAAGACTCTTTTCTGCTTATAACTTCACACGATGCAATTGTGTTTGTGTCTATGTCTTGAAAAGTGTTTGAACCAGTTTTTGACTACAGATAACCCACACTATAAGAACTAAATAAGATCAGAGCAAGAGTCAGATCAATTTTTGAGTAAAATCTCTGGTGGAATAACACCTGGTGGGCATACACCCCACTACAGGAGTAATGACAGGAATGTAGTTTTTGTTTGTGCATGTTTTTGCATAACATATTAGTGGTTAATGTTCAAGATGGAAAACCAGTAGATTCTGTGTCTTCTTAGGTTTCTAAATACTTCAGAATTCAAATCTTAATTTCCCCTCTCCCAAGAGAAGAATCTAACAACAAGTTTGGGAAAGAAGGAAAATATATTCTCCACATTTGCTAAATCTGTAGAACCATGTAAAAAGCTATGACAGACGCAGGGACATAGGGGAGGTAGAAGAGAGGGTTTGACCTGGTAGTCTGATAGTTGGACTACTAATTCAGGAGCAAAGAAGTCCTTATATCTGATTTCTGCTCCTACAACTGTTTACACTTTTTCCATTTCTTAATATACAGTCAAAATGCAACAAACCACTTACTCAGATGAATGGCCCCATCAGTGGGTTAGGTAGCAGGGAACTTCCAATGCTTATTCTCTCTCATCCCATAAATCAAAATTTCTCAGCTGAAGTGTCAAGGGTCTGACAGAAGAGCTGGAGCAAAAGCTCCCCCCTTTCCACTGCTTAAGTCACTCTCCTGAGATATGCAGGTTTGAAATGCCTCAGGCTGAGGAAGCCACAGAAATGAGATCTGTTACATCTTGAATGTGTGCTCTAGGCTGTCATATGAAAGGTGGACAACACTGACACTTTCAGACCAATTTCAAAGGAGGCAGAGGGGGAAAAGAACCAGTTCTCTACACAGAGAAAGACTGTCAGCCTAAAAGGAGAAATTTTCACCCTGTTAATCACCTTCTTAAATAGCCAGTGAATTTTGAATAAATTCGGGGTTTGGCTAATTTGTGTGTTTCTCTGCTTACTGTGCTGAACAATGGGAATCTTGTTTCCTAGTGTTGAATTCTTTCCCTTAAATGTAGATGGAAGTTTAACAGCCAATGAGAAATTTTAAATTTTATTCTGGGAGCCAAATTGTTGCATATGGATATGGGCCCTCTCATTTCCCGAAAATAATTCTGAGACTGGTTTCTGATTCTCCATGTGCATATTTCCCACTGAAGAATTCACAATGCACCTCTAGGTCCACCTTCTTTCCATCACAGATTACTTGTCACAAAAGCTACATTTACTTAACCAAGACTGGATCTCCTGTTACCTCTATAAACAATAGAGACAGACTGAAAACTATAGAGCAATTCACCTCACCAATGGATTATGTTACTGAAGTCACTGTTCAGATATGCTTAGATCTCTTTTGTGACTACACAGAGAATGCAGTTATTTAAACTGTTTTAAGACTATATGCCTAGTTTTGGTATCCTTACATTACTTTACATGAATTCTACTTTATGTGCTGTTATATAAATTCATATACAAGTTAGTTTTTAGTAAAGTCTGAAGGTGCTCAGTGTATAAAAAGTTTAGAACACAGTCCTGATCAACTCACAAGTAGCTAACTAGTGACTCTATCCAGAAGTGTGTAATAGGTTGACACAAAAGCAGAAATTATAGATTATATGGTACTCAGAGATGCCCTATCTTTGACATGCAGTGTTGTTTTTTAGAGGTCAAAAAAGGATCAGATTGTTAGTTTTGTGCAATACTGTTGAAAATACATTATTTTTTAATCTTGCAATTCTCACTGTTTTCTGCCAGTTTTATAATGTTATATGAAGAAGTCTGGGTTGGTGACAGAATACTGAAAAATCGCTCAGGACACTTCCAAAAGATTTGGAAACAGGGATACAAATTACTATTATTTTCCCTTGTGTTTTGAATCAGTATTTTGAATACCTTGAATTTATGTCTTTTACAGAGAGAATTCAATTTGAAATTAAGAACTGCACCTAGTGATTTGTAACAGGGAGAGAAAACATTAACTCATACAATTCCTAAGAATTGCATTCTTGTATATTGGGGGTGGGGAAAAAAGAAACGACACACTCCAGAATGTGTATAATGCCCAGAGATAGTTGCATTCTCTGTTGGATGCAAATTCCAAAAGAAAATTCAAGGAGGTCTGCATGATACTATTTGCTATGTTACTATTGTAACACTGCAAACAGTGAAATACTGATGCTTTGTGCAAAGTACACAGAATATTTAGTATGACTATTGTATTTATTACATCAACACAGTAATGACAACATAATTTGATGAAGGCAAAATTGCACTAAACAATTCTGAAAGACTATCTTTTCCCTGAACAGATTATTGTCCAACTAATGATAATGATGATAATAATAATAATAATATTTTTTTTAAAAAAGGGGGAAATGCTATTATCCCAATTTCACTGGGAATGGGTCAAAAGAAAACTAAATTTTCATATCAAAGTCATGTCTGTATCAGAATCACTAATGAAAAGAGTTTTCAAAGGTTTAAGCACAAATACATGAAAAGCCAAATCTTATGAGTCATGTCTTGGAACTAAGGCCTTCTTTATTCTCCAGTTGTCTGGTTTTTTTTTTTTTTTTCTAATTTATTTAGTATTATGAGTGTTGACATTCTACTTTTTTGTAGTTTCATGAAATTGCTCAAATACAAACAAATTAATGAACATGAACAGAATAAAATGTCTTCACCAACAGGGACAGCAGTGACGCTACTGTGTCACTGCACAGTACTAAAAATATGTCAACTGTGTATTTCACACTTGATCCTGAACACTTCCTTCATGAAAGAAAAACATATCTCAGAACAAAGTTTTTAAACATGGCACACTGTGTTTAAATAAGCACAATAAAATAATAATCTGATCATGAAATTGCTTAGAACTTGTCAAAGCAACCAACAATTCCTTTTAAATTTTATGTATCCATTTATGAAGGCCACAACCATAATTAATTGAAAAGGAAGTAACACTAATATGTGATTAATGTGTTCATATTCTAGACTGCAACCGTTTTCGACCAAAGAAAAATAAAGTTACAACTGTGATGTTGTTAAAGGCAGCTTGGCCAAATTATGAATCGTACAGCATTAGCCTGTCTACAACTCTACCCCAGCATGAAACCTTAGGGTGCAGTGTGTATGAGATGACATACGTTATTTCATTTTGAAATGCAAAGAAAAAAATGTTGAAGAATGATTTTTCAAGATTAACTCACTATAAAAACAGCTTCAGAACAACAGGGGTTTTTAATATGTCTGCCTTAGGTGTTGAAGAAACTATTCTGTAGGCATCATTCTCAGATAATTTCTTTTTACCCATTTCTGCACACCTTTATTCAAGCTCAGTATCTACCAATTGCTGGAGTTAATTGCTTCAGGACTACTGAGTAAAGGCATCCCTCTATTCATGAAAATTTAAAAAATTTTAAAAAAAAGAAAGTAAAAGTGCAAAAGGCTGTCAATTCTACAGCACTTAACATGATTTTTGTAACAATTATGAAGGTACAATGCTAAAATAAGAAAGTGGCCATGGTTTTGCAGTTCAGTTGATTGACGTCAACAGATCATGAACTGGAGATTGAGTTTTTGTAGGCATGGTCAGCCAGTAAGGCAAAAGGAACACAAGACTACATGTCTGACATGGTGGTATCTCCTGGTCAGAAGCCATCAGCCAATAATAGTGGCAATCATGAGTGCAGCAGGAGCTTACATGAAACTCTAACAGAAACATGTAGATGGCGATCACCTCTGTGGATTCTTCCACAGATGTTTTCTGGCAAATCATCAGAGGTACCCTTCTTCTGAAACCACTAATATCACCTAGTCTTACACTCAGCTTGAAAAAGTCCAACTGAAGAGCAGAAATTTGGTAGAGCTATAAGCAATTGACAACAGTGACTTCCAAAAGTAGGAGTAGGCAGCCTAAAAACCTGTCAGTACCACCATCCTCACATATGAGCCAAATGTTCAGAGGTATATATACATCCAAGTTCTTCTGCTTCACCAGAATTTTATGCTATGTTTTTCTAATAAAGTTTAAAAAAATACCAAAGAAAGAATAAAACAAACAAACAAAACAAACAAACAAAAATTTTAACTCTTTCAATTCTACCGATATTCTTAGTTCTGCACGTGTATATGTGGACTCAGTAAAGTATGTTGTCCAAATTTAAAAAGGCTTGTAATTAGAATGAACTTCTTTAAAATAATTTTGCTGATTCCAGGGGCAGACCTGTATAGTTTCTAAGACTCTAAATAAGAAATATTAACTGTATGGGGGTACATCTTGTCTTCAGAAAGATAGACTTCAGATGATATCTCTATTTGATGTCTACATCTGATCTCATTGTCCAGATTTCAATTATGGTCAATGAAGAGAAAGATGCAGTGAGAGGCAGTAACACATTTAATTTTAAAATAGCCTTATAAAATCACTTCTCTGAATGGACCTCTGGAGAATTCTTCTTCTGTTCACAAATGACAAAGATAGCTCAGTTCATTTGCACTAATGACATTATCGGTATAGTAGGTTCATAAAACAATTTGTGATAAATGGTGCTCCAAATTAAGATTGTTTTATATTCTCCCATCAGTAAAATAACAAGTTGTCTTTCATTCTACAAATAGACACTGCTCTTCATCTTGGTTCAAAGTCTCTCTAAACATACTTTTTGTTGTATTTATTTTTAATAAAGTACTACTCATTCAAAAGGTGCCATGTCATTTTAAGCTTTTTTCCCACTTTCATTTTCCAGGTCATATATCCTTAGTTTGTCCTTTTTTTCTCTTAAGGGAGCTCTTCTGTTCCTTTTGCTTATCACAACCACACAATTTTTTTTTTTTTTTCAGGTTCATTCCGTGTTGAAGATGGATTTACAGTGAACTGATTATTCATCCAAATGTAGAAACTTAACATAATCAGCTGTTTGCTAACTAATCACCCATATCATCTAATCTTACTTTAGTTACATAGTTTCTAAACCTTATACATAAACAAATTAGTCTGAAATGAATGCTAATCTCTGCTTTCATGGAGAAAGAAATATCTTAGAATTTTGTGACTATTATCTCCTCTGTTCTTTGCCTATACAAAATAGCACTGCTACAGGGAAGGTAAAAGATGCTTTCTGTCTTCTTTCCACTGTACTCATTTCAAGAACAGAGGAAAGACAGATATCTGTCACAAAGCATTATTTGGTTGTTTGAAAATATCTGAAGCTCTTGTCAGTTTTAATTTATGGGAATCCAAACTTTTAGGTACTTTTAAAAGTATGTTAAGTTCAAAATGTGTCAGCATTTTGAGACTTTTTATTCCAGTTTTGTTTTTCCAGTAAGAAATGAAAAGACTTAAAGTAATATTGCATAGTCCACAAGTACAGCATAAACCAAAACCAGCAGACCACTTCCCTATTTAAGACTTAACTATTTTTGTTATAATTAATGCTTCTCAACAGGGTACTAAAAGTTATGAATGCCAGATAAAACTGATTTCTTTTTTACGTGCTTATGAGTAAATTTAGATCAAATATGTTGATATAATTTACTTAAACTATGATAATGTTCGACATAAGTGATCTATTGCTATTACAATTAATCAGCTACACACAATACATATACTGTATTTTAAATGGATTAAAATCACTGACTTTGTGCTGATTTTGGTTGGAACTGAGTTGGTTTTCTTCATAGTGGCTAGTATGAGGCTGTAGTTTGGATTTGCATGGAGAAGAGTGTTGATACCGCTGGTGGTTTCAGTTGCTGCTAAGGAGTGTTTGTGCCGAGTCAAGGACTTTTTTGGTTTCTGGTGGTGTTCCTGTATCCTCAGCTTCTTCTCTACAAGAAGCTGGCAGGGGACACAGTCAAGATAACTAGCCCAGACCGACCAAGGGGATATTTCACTGCATGAAATGTCATGCTCAGTGTATGTGCTGGGGGTAGTGCTAGGGCTGAATTCACTCTCTCTCTCCCCAGCTCTGGCTCTCATTCGGTAGGCAGGTGGTGAGTGGTTCTATAATTTGTTTCCTTTCCATTGTTTAATTACATATTATTAGCGTTGTCATTATTAGTAGTATTTTTTTTTTTTCATTTATTTTCAGGTATTTGTTCTTAACCCACGAATTTGCCTTTTCCTCCAACTCTGCTCCTCCATTGAAGGTGGGGGAAGGGAGGGTAGGACGGGGACGTGACCAAATGGCTGTGTCATACTTCGTTGCTGGCTGGGATTAAACCACGACAGACTGATAGACCTTAAAACATAACTAAATAGAAGATTATCATCAAACAAACTGTCTACTGGAATTCTGTAATATCCTGTGATTTTCCTGGTGCTAGCCTATTTTTTATAAATTCTATTAAGAAAACAAATGATCAAATGTATTGCAAAAAACATGTAAAATTGACAAAAACGTTCATAGATTTGGAAGATTAGGAAATATAAAATGCATAATTAAACTGATACAATCCCACCTACCTTTTCAAAGTTGTAGTGTCTTCCAAACCACCATACTGAATTACAAACCATTAAACTGCCCATATAATTGTATTTTGTATTGGAATTTGTACAGAAGAATATTGCATTCATTTACCTTAGAAATATGAGTAAGAGATACTAATTCTCACACTATATATAATATGAAATAATTATTTTAACATATCAAAAGTTACTATGTTATAGACAATACTTCAGAAAGCACATTATATTAATGGATTTGATTTTTTTTTACAATTAGAACACATTCATGGTTGTCTGCACTGAGACCTGCATCAATATTTTTTTGATTATTTAGGTTACATAGCTTTTAAAATACAGTAGATTAGGGCAAAACCATAGAAGTTTAAGGAAAATTATAAAACTCTAGAAAATTACAGTTCTCTTTAAGTAGCTGGTCATATATATAATTATCTGATATAATGATTGTTTGTTTTCATAAAAGAAAGCCTATATTTTATTTGTGGATCATTTAGCAAATCAACATAAACCCATATATATGTTTCAAGTGCATTAGTTATAGATAATGATTAATTCTACTAATCCACATTAGGAAAGTTTTATAATGGCTGCCTTATAAATAGGAGGAAAATGACATTATATTTCTAACTATTTAAAATATTTCATTGTGGATAATTTTTAGGATGAAGTCTGAACAATTACTTAATTCTTTTCTATGAAGTGTCTTAGTGTAAGGCTACGTAATGTCCTTGGTCAACGTATGCAACTGCCATTGAAATCACTAGTACTCCATTGTGGTTAGGGACGATAAATATCTTTGTTTGCAACATTATAAGTAATGTTACACATCAGCCATGTTGTAACCCATAGGGGAAAAAACCTGTTGATAGTATGCCTTTAAAATTATAGAATCTTCTCACAGCACCGAATAGTACAAACATAGAAATTCATGTGGGGTTTTTTGTTGTTGTTGTTATTTTGTGTACCAGATATCTATGAAATGTATTTCTCATCCATATTTAAATCTTGTACCTGGAATAAACTTCTAAATGCAGTTTTGTACATTAAAAAATTTATAAAACCCCCAAATATACTGGTTTTGCCTGGGGTAGAGTTAATTTTCATCGTAGTAGTTTGTATGGGACTAAGTTTTGGATTTGTGCCGGAAATAGTGTTGATAACATAGGGATGTTTTCATTATTTTTGAGCAGTGCTTACACAGAGTCAAAGCCTTTTCTGACTCTTGCACCACCTCAGCAGTGAGTAGGCTGGGGGTTGCACAGAAACCTGGGAGAGGACACAGCCAGGATAGCTGACCCCAGCTGACCAAAGGGATATTCCATAACATATGACATCAAGCTCAGAATAAAAAGCTGTGGGAAGAAGAAAGAAGTGTGAGACATTCAGAATGATGGTGTTTCCAAGGGTCTTTCCCTTGGAATGAGGGTTCTTCCAAGTAACCATTACACCTGAAGGAGCACTGCTTTCCTGGAGATGGCTGAACACCTGTCTGCCAAAGGGAAGTGGTGAAATAATTCCTTGTTTGGTTTTGCTTGTGCTTGCAGCTTTTGCTTTACTTATTAAACCGTCTTTATTTCAAGCCACATGTTTTCTCATTTTTACTCTTCCAATTCTCTCCCCCATCCAACTGTGAGGGGAGTTAGTGAGCTGCTTTGTTGTGCTTAGTTGTTGGCTGGGGTTAA
>NW_010237033.1:0-1968 GCF_000690775.1 Eurypyga helias
CGCGGCGGCACTTACGGATCGTGGCGTCGGACTGTGCTAGAAACAACCCAAACACAACGAGGGAAAACGATAACGATCAGTTCCGGCTGCCCTTTCCCGCTTTTTCCCCCCAAAATACAGGATGGAAAATTACCAAGTTCCGCAGTGAGTTTCCCTAGAAAGAGGGAAACACGAGTTTGGTTTTAAATAGACGTTTCTCTCCGCTCCGGACACGGCGTAAATCTCAGTTCACGCGGCGTTTTGGAAAATAATCGAAATATTTAGTGTAAAATGGGTAATAAAATTGACGGGATCGATTAAAATAATAAAATATGTTCTAATTGTGTATATTGGAATTCAAATATTTGAGGAGAAGCAGTGATTCTGCCAATGCATCCGCTCAAGAGCGACGGAAGTGGTCGAATCCCGAAATACGAGCCAAAAAACGCCGCCTGGGAGACAGGTTTTTGGGAACCCAACCAGCCCGTTGGGGAAAATCCACTTTTTCACCCCAATTTTACCCGTCGGGAGGAAAACATCACTTACGAAGCCGCAAGTCTCGGTCCCCTGGATGGGAAAAAAAGGGAGAAAACAAGAATTAAAACATGGTGGGTTGGGGGTTGTTTGTTTGTACGGTACCGCCCCCTTCCGGCAGGACACATCCCGGGGCCCAACCTCTGGGATTTTGGGCCAGAAAAGTGATTTTGCTCATTTTTCTGATTCCGTTTTGTTAAAGAACACGGCCAAAAATCGGCATGCCAAGGTCACGTGAGAAACCGGCGACGTCCAACCGGATGTTGGACCAAGAAGCTCCGGTGGCTCCTCGCGCCTAATTCCATGAAATCAGGGAACGATCTTTAATGGGAGAAAACGGGACTCACCGAGCAGCGCAGTGAGTCGACCTGGAAATAAGATTAAAAACCCAGGTATTAGGTCAAGCAAAGCAACAACAACTGAGCCCCAAAAAGTGGGGTTTAACCCTCAACCCGCCAGTTCCGTTTCCGGGACTTACGGATTTCCGCCGCCAGTTTGGCTGCAAAGAGAAAAGAAAGAAAGAAAGAAGATTATTTGGGTTATCTTGAGGGAAAATAAAAATTTCTTATTTACCCTTTTTTTGGGGACATCAGAGATGCTCCCCCCGCCCCCCAAACCAGGGGGTTTCACCCCAAAAGCACCACTAAGTATGACACTTACTAATTTTTCTATCGCGTTCCTCTGGAAGGAAAAAGAGAGAAGTTAAAAAAAAGGTGGGAAAACGATTATTAAGGATTTCTTCCATCCCAGCGCGACGGGAGAAGCTGCCCTGGAGCGCTTGGATTGGGAATGTGGCTTTTTCCCCCCCAAAAAATTGCCTTTATGATGATACTGATAATTTGAAGTCAGGTTGTTATCAAATTTACTCAACCCAAAACCGAAATCCAGAGGTTTTTGGCAGGAAAACCCCGCCCCCTTCCCCCTAGGATTCCTAAGGTGCGTGCGCCCCCGCCCAAAAAGGAATGGAACTTACTGATTTTTTCATCGCGTTCGCCTAAAAGTAAAAAATAACCCTCGGAAATAAATCCACAAAGAAAGAAGGAAATCAGTAAAATGCAGAGAAACGCAAAGCCACGAATCCCGCGGAGGAATAAATCCCGCCATACCCGCCCGTTCTTTAAAAAAAAACCCAGAAAACCACCAAATATTCCAATTAACATTTTTTTTTGGCTCGGCACTTCCGCATAATTAAGGATAATTTGAATTTTAAGGCAATCAAGCTCCTTACCCAGGTCGGACGTAAGTTTCCCTGCAACCCAAAGGAATAAACAGATACAGATTAGGTTTAAAAATCTGATTTCCCTGTCAACACCACCCGGCTTCAAATTTTGACGCTTAACGAGACCAGATGAGCCGCTAATTAACGACGGGGATGGTTGCAGCGGGTTTATCCGACGGGTAACGAGCCGCTGGCGCCGTCGAAGGAGGCGGTTATACTCTAGGGAGGGTGGAGGG
>NW_010237033.1:2009-4727 GCF_000690775.1 Eurypyga helias
CGCACGTGGTGTAAAAAGTAATTTAAGGACCGGCTGGTGGATTTCTACCCCCCAAAAAAAGGAGAAAAAACGACACTCACCGATTTTCCTATCGCGTTCCTCTGAAAGAGAAGAAGTGGAGAAGGTGATGGTCCGGAAGCGCCCGCTGGCTCTCTGCCAGCCTCCCGTCATCTTCCGCCTCCGTGTTTTGGGTTTAGTGTGGGTTATTAGTTGAAATTATGCGGTTTTTATAATTAATTGGGTTTATTTCTGGGGCGAATTGGACGTGAAGGGGGTTTCTGTATGAGTGGGGGCGGGGAATAACCCCCTCCTTCCCCCTAAAATCCCACAATGGGCTAAAGATGGGAAAGGAAGGAAGAGACTTACCAAGCTCCGCCATCAAATTGCCTAAAAAAATAAGAAAAATAAGAAAAAGAGAGACAAATAAACGTGATTTTCCGAAGGAGCTCTCGGCGCGGGGACGCATCGTTCCCCGCCGGATCCTTCCTTCACTTGGAAGGATCAGGCTCACTCCGGCATCTCCGTCTTCCCCGTTTACACCATCGACCGTGAAAGATGGGACAATTTGGGGCGGGAAAAGGAATTTTTTTAGTGGAATTTAAGGCTGGGTTGAGCAAGATGAAAGACTTCGCCGCTCGCAGGGTCTCCCCATTCGCACCAGCGACCGGGAAAGACGGGATGATCGGGAGCGGGAAAAGGAATTTTTTTTAGTGGAATTTAAGGTTGGGTTGAGCGAGATGAAAGACTTCGCCGCTCGCAGGCGCCGGGTCGCAACAGCCCCCAATTCCCTACGGCTCCATCCTATGCCGGAACTCCGACAACATTCCTATCGGCTGGGAAATTCCCTTTATTTTTGCCTTTCTCCTTAGAACAACCCGCGAGACCCCGTTTTCTGCATCCTCAGGGCGGGGTTTTTTGGTTAAAAATTAACGTAGCTCGCGGGTTTTCTCCACAAAAACAGGCAAAAGAAGGGGGACGAAGCCCGGGCAAACCCGCGAAAACGCGACGCAAGGCCGGGCAGAGAGACACCGGGAGCAGGGCTGAACGACAATTTGCCCATTTCCACTGCAAATTCACCTTAAAACCAGAGAAATCGGGGCAGGGCGCGTGTTCGCGGCCTGCTTGGATTCGGGCCCTGCCTGACCTCAAGCTTCCGGCCGGCTCCGCGTGTTCAAAAACTTGAAAAATTCAAGGGCCAGGCCCAGGACGGGCCTCAAAACACCAGAAATTCCCTTCTCCGAGAAAGATAAGGCAGCACTTACCAATTTCTGAGGTTTTTTCCCCCCAAAAAAAGAAGAAGAGAAAGGAGATGGGTTTAATTTCATGCCTAATATGTTAATTTCATACTTAATATTAATTACAGACATGAAATAATCTCCCTTCAACCCAAAATTATTCCATTTACTACAGGCATTCCAAATTAGTGGTTTTTTTTAATTAAAAATCTTTCCGTTTCCACACTTGGGGAAGCCGAAATGGCAAAAACAGGGTCACAAACAGCGACCTACCAAGGGAAGGAACGCGGCGCTGAGCCGAAACCCGAGGTATCTCTCGGGAAAGGAAGGGTTAAAAGGAGCCCGGCGCTGGGGGGGGTCGGGATTCCGTCGGGAATTGTGGAAATCCGAGGGTGCTTACCCTTTTCCGTGTCACATTCCTCTGAAAATAAGAGAAGGAAGGGTTAGGCCTCAGAGCCCGACGTGGGGAGAACGGGCGGCGCCGGGGGCCCTTGCTCCATAGGTGAGGCGTTTTGGGTGTAAAAATGATGATTTGGAGGGTGGTTTGGGGTTCGGCGTCCACACGCAGGAATTGTTTGGCATCTTGAGTAGCAGTAATGGCCAAAAAACCCTCCCAACCCACCCAAATTGGGCCCAAACGGCCACTCACCGAGCTCCGCGTCGCTTGCGTCTGACGGAACAAAAGAGACACGAAATAAGGAAATTTCACAAATCAAGGAAACACAAATCAAGGAAACACAAACCCGAGTAGAGTAAGAAAATGAAATTGTTCAATAAACGAGCGAAATGGGTGAAGGAAATAATCGAAACGAGGGAAATAAAGGAGGAAATAAAGGAAATAAAGGAGGAAATAAAGGAAATAAAGGAGGAAATAAAGGAAATAAAGGAGGAAATAAATGGTCGAATAAAGAGAGCAAAATAAATTACATAAATAATCAAAACAAGGGAAATAAATATGACAGAAATAATGGATTAAAGAATCAAAATCAGGGAACTCGGCGAGGACATCAATAAACAATGGAGACAGACAGAAATAATCGATTCAAGAATCGAAATCGGGGAACTCAATGAGGACATGAATAAACAATGGAGACAGAGGACACGGATCATCGAGGAAAAGTTCGGCGCCTCCCGACCCCGTCTGGCGGCGGGACTCACCCGATCCTTCCGCTACCTTCCCTTGAAAGAGAAAGGCCATCAGCGCGATCCGTTGGCACCGAGGGGACGGGGGGGTGGGGTTGGGGGCGACACCCGCGCGAGAACTTACGGATTTTCGCTTCCCGTCCTTCTGCAAGAGAAACGGGAGAGGGAATTTAGCCCCAGGCGGGCCCTCCCGGGGATTTTCCGGCTTCCCACCGCACGCGTTTCCGTAAAAAAATGAGACCACACCGGCTTTTTTATCCCTCGTTGCCCAAAACCTTCCAAAAATTACCCCGGGTGCGAGTTTCTGGAGCCACGCGCGGGCGGGGGAGGCGAAGGAGGG
>NW_010237033.1:4776-5219 GCF_000690775.1 Eurypyga helias
CTTACCCGGATCTGCAGTCCTTTTCCCTAAAAAAGGCAAAAAATTGGAAAAAACAATTGAGATTTTTCTGCCCTGGGAGCAACTGGAGCCGGGCCTGAGCGCCCCATCCGGGTGCCGGAGGAGCCGGGATTCGGCGCGCGCTTCCCTAACGAAGACGTTTCCACCTACCCGACTCCATCATCCCGTTGGCTTCCCGGCTGGAATCGTCTCCGAGAGCTTCATCAACCTGACGGGATAAGAGGGAGCAGTGTCAAAACGTCCCGTTCCAGGGAAAAACGGGACGCGGGGGGGCGGAAAACGTGCTGGAATCTTTTTGCCGGTGGGTGGAAACACCCAAAGGGACAAATCCACCGGAGCGCAGAGGCCTTTTCCCTGTTTTCCTCAGGCTTTGGGATTTGAGACGCTCGCACCCGGCTCAACGGCGGGGAGAGGGGGACCCCACA
>NW_010237033.1:5239-5896 GCF_000690775.1 Eurypyga helias
ACAGAATGGGCCGGGGAAAACCGTTTCAATGCCCGATTTTTGTCGTTTGAAGTGGGATGAGCTTAATTCCCCCTCAGCGCCGCAAATTATCCGACGATTTTCTTCCAAAAATGGCTCAAACTGGACAAGGGAGTTGTCGTAATTCCCGTTTCCGTCGCAATTTCCTGTAATTCCCGCAGCCCAGCAATGAACACACTAAGCCTTCCCCGAAGAGCCGAGCTGCAGCCAGGGAAGGGTAAACTGGACCCATCCGAAACCCGTGAACAGGAGCAGGAAAGGGAATTATGGGATGCTCCTTGCATCCCAGCGTAGGCGCTGCCGGGACCGCGGTGCTGCTGTAAGGGTCTAAATTTAGGGAGAAACGGATACACGGAGCGAGGCGAGTGGCACCGATCGCTGCCGTATGATTGTGTCCGACAGGGATTTGGGCATCCAAGGAAATATTTATTAGAAATATCGACTAGATTTAATAATTTCCCTCTAAAACCACGGCAAAGGCCCCCAGAAATGGATGAATAGGATTAATCCTCGTGCTCCTCTTCCCGTTTTTCGGTAGCGCCAGGATTCAGGGGAATAAAGGTTCATCTCCCTAAAGCTGGCGCGGATGGGATCGCCTTTCCTCCGCTTTCCGAATCCCAAAGCGAGATCGGACGGCAG
>NW_010237034.1:0-345 GCF_000690775.1 Eurypyga helias
TCATCCAACCCAAACGCATCCATGGCGTTTCCAAAAGAGTCTGCGCCGGGGGGAGGCGTGAGTTCTCGCTCTGCTCAGAGCTCCCGTCCCCTGCGCCAGGTCTCAAGGCTGACTCAAGCTGGAATTTGCGTTGGGTGGGGAAGGAGCTAGCCCGCGCGTTGGGCAGGCCTGGCAGTCGCTTGGGGAGCGTCACGGGGGGAAATGATCTCTGTGAATAACAATTTGAACTTCCAGCATCAATAAAGAGTTACTGTGAAACCGGCCGGACGAGACCCCACAGCCGATGGCCGTGGGGAGGACGGGAAGGGGGGCTCTTCAGACAAGCGCCGTAGCTTGCAGGAGGGG
>NW_010237035.1:0-8913 GCF_000690775.1 Eurypyga helias
GTGTCCCGTGGGTGAGGGGCGGCCCTGGAGCGGGAGTCGCACGTGGAGGAGGAGCAATCCCTGACAGGAGCAGCTCACCCCGCGCAGAACCCGGGTGTTGGCGCTGCCTGCGAGCCAGCGTCTTGGGGGCTGCTTTCGCCTGAAAAACTTGAGCCCTTCCACGAGATCCCGGTGTGCGGCGGTTCCCGAGCGGACGTGGGCGAGACGCAGCTGTCACGGACGGGGCGCAGCCCCGAAGACCGAGTCCCCGGGAAGGCTGGAGGGGCAGGAATTAATGCACTGCGACCTGCAGACTGCTGCTCCGGGAGCCTGGGTCGTTGGCTGTGCGTAAGGATCGAAGTCGGAGGGCTGGAGGAGGAAGGACTTGGAAGGGGGATGGAAATGCGTGAATGTAGGAACGTACCTCGGGGATCTCAGTGGCGCAGAAGACAAAGGGACTCCAGAACTTACACAGACCCACCTGTATTGCAGAGTGTCTTGTTACCTCAGAACAGGCAGCGAGAGCCCCTGAGGAAGGATTAGGTAGCTTTTGAAGGGAAAACACATGTATCGGTGCGGAGGGGCATTGCTGATGCATCGAGCCCAGTAAAATGAAATCGGGTGTAGCGTTAGATGCTTCTTAACGGTATTTTCAATTGCAGCATTCAGTCTGCTTCTCAAAAACCTGCCGTGGCGGTGTATGCAAACTGAAAGTAGCTCAGTCATCCACCTGACCAGGCAGAGACCTGTTCTCTCTCTTGCCCTGTGAAGAACGATGGGTGATCAGAAAGACAGCTTAAGCCTAACTCCTACTTCTGTACAAGATGATGCGGCTTTAAGGTTTGCCTGCCTTGTAGGTGTATGCAAACTGAAAGTAGCTCAGTCATCCACCTGACCGGGCAGAGACCTGTTCTCTCTCCTGTGAAGAACGATGGGTGATCAGAAAGACAGCTTAAGCCTAACTCCTACTTCTGTACAAGATGATGCGGCTTTAAGGTTTGCCTGCCTTGTAGGAAGAGCACAGAGTTGTGGGGCATGTTCTCAGAGCACCAGTCTCGGTATGGCTCGTGTGGGTCTGTGAGTGGATGGAAGACGTGTTTTTGCAGACACTAGGATTAAGGAAAAGAAGGGCTGGTGTCTCATCCTTAGAGGGGATGGTGTTAGCTGCAGGGTCAGAAGGAAAGAGGAAACCGATGCAAGCACCGAGGTTCTAGAAAGGTGCTCTTCTGTTGGAGAAAGTACTTCATGGTGTGCCGTGGGAGGCAGACAGCCTGGCATGTTCTAGAAAGTTCATCTTGGCAGATAGACGTCATGAAGCTAAAAAGAGAAACCAAGTAATGTTGGGTTTCTGTCTTGCTTTGTGGACTGTGTATAATATGAGCGAGACAAAAAGTGGAACAGAAAATTGCAAATGAGTCAGTAAGTTGAAGGGAGATGTTACCTAAGGAAGACTTGGAGGTTGTTTTTGGGGAGGGCACTTCTGTTTTTCCTAGAGAGCACAGAGGAATGGCTTTTGTGGATGGGCCCGACCTCCAGAGGAGGCGTGTCTCCTGCCCAGGGCAGTGCTCAGTGTTGTTTGTGCTGGGGCCTGGCACAATATGGTCTCCTGAACTTTCGTTTTTCCACCTTGAAAAACTATTGATCGGTCCTTCCCCCAAAGGGCGTGCAGGTGCTTACACTGCACAGCGATGAAGGAGGCATTTGAAAGACTTAAAAAGTTCTTAAGGCTTTGTGTTTGGTTGGTTTGGGATTCTTTTTAAATAGGATTTGCAGCTGTAGATTGGGTTGAACAAAAACGCCCACGGAGGTTGGGGTTTGAAGGTGAGACGTCTGCCCTGTGGACGGCAGCGATGGACAGAGGTGTAGGCTGGTCGTCAGAGCTCGGGTGGTGCTTGGGACTGCTATTTGTAGCTTTATGTGGCATCCTTGGACTGACAAATCCCTCTCCCCAACCCTTCTAAGAGAATCCATGCTGCGTAGAGCACGTTGTGTCCTGGCAAAGCCCCTGGGCTTCTGGTATCTGGCTTGGAGTGAGCCTTGCTCACGGTGTGGGGCTGGGGGGGTGGCTGGGCAGTCACAGACTCACCTCGGAGCAGATCCTACAGAGCTCCTGCAAGGTGTGTGACGTGTCCGGGAAGTGCTTCAGCTGCGCTACCGTCTTGTCCGGTCGGTGTCACCAGTCTGCGGCACACGCACTGAGCGCTCGACGCCTACCAAACCACCGAATTTGTTCCCTGGTGAGCAGGTCATCTGTTCCGGTAGCGCCTGGGACCGCAGCAGCACGTCTTCTGCTACGCTGGCTGCTGTTTGGAAAACTCTGCTGCCAGCTCCAGCAGGATGCTTGCTTCACCAGCCTGGACTGGGGAGAAGGGGCTGTTCCAGCCAAAGCTTTCCTCTAGCCATCAGCGTTCGGTTTTGGGAAGCTGTGTTGCTTTCTTCTCAGATAAAAGCTTGCTGCCTGCCTTTGGTCGGCGTTTCTGTACAGGAAGCAGCACCGAGAACGTGAGGAATCGGACTGTGCTTGGCGTGCAGGGTAAAGGCTGCCACAAATCTTCACCTGTGACATCAGCCGGTTCGGCCAGGCCTGGGAGGTGGCAGCACCACAGTGGGGTCCTGTCACCCGCTCTAGTGAGAGGAGAGCGTTTTCATCCACTCGGAGTAGTGTCTTAAAAATATACCAACCTTCCTTCTTCATTAATACAAGCAGAAAGAATTAGGGTAGAAAGTTATTTGGGAGTTGACAGTCCTTTCTGGGAGAGCCATCAATTACCCAGGACGGAGTAAACTTTGTATCAACTTTGTATCCACGTAATAGTTGTTTTGTTTTGTGGTTAGCTTGTTTACTTCTAAACGTTTTTCTTTAAACGGGTCCCTTGTTTTTGATGGGACTGTGTTTTTGCCTTTAAACACAGAGTGTTCTTCAGCGTGATGCTAACAGATGTGATATACGGGCTGGTACACAGTGGGTAGTCATCTGTTTAATTTAACATGTGTCTTATTAGTGGCTTTTTTTGGGAATCTTGCCAAGTCGCTGGTGTGCTGCTTAACTATTGTGTTGGGAATTTGTGGCAATGGCTCCGACTGTGTGGAGAGCTGGGTTGGTCATGGCATACCAGTGAGCCCTCACTTGTAGTCCTGAGTCAGACGGGCTGAACAGTCTGAAATTTGCTGGGTGTGTTTCCAGTCGGTGTGGAAAGGCCAAATAGCTCGTGTGTGGTGGAAAGCTTGAGCTATAGTAAACTCTGCACAAACATCCTCTTGTGTTTTGGCTTTGTGCTGGCCCCAGGATTTGACAGGTTGGGCGCTTACGGCAGAGCACAGAGGCAGGGTGGGCGCTCTGGGGTATAAGCCTCAAGCGCTGGTTAAGGGATGTGTCCAGGGGGTCGGTGTTCCATGAGCTGACCAGCTGGAGGTGGAAGTAAATTGCGTTGGAGAGACGGGGCTGAGCTGGACAGTGTGACTGTTATACCCTCCCCTTTGAAATTCGGGGTAGATCTGAAAAATATAGGTCCTGATACGGTGGGATTAAGCTTGTTCTCATAGGTGTGTACCAGGAAGGGAAAGTTCTTGTGGATCTTCCAGTCAGTGTGGGAAATGGTGTTAGGCAAAAACCCATATCTTTCAATTATTTTTCAACTGAAGATGAGCATTTATTTGCTCTCCTTGCTGGAAGGACAGGAATCTCCCCACAGGGCTAGAAAGTTGATAAACGCAGGAGGAAAGCAGACCGTAATTTTCATTTCTCAGCCTATCCAATATTTATAGTTAGAGGACTGGTGGCTTATTAGGGAATGTGCTGGAGCATTGGGAACTCTCTTTCCTTTAGCACTCGTGTTGTGACAGCTGCAGATCCTTTGTGTCGAGGTGGTGCCCACGGATCACGGGAGGAAAGCCTAGGAGAGGGCGAAGGTGGGCTTGGAGAATGAAGCTGAAGACGGCTCTTGCTTTAGGCTCCTGTCTGCTGCAAGGATTGAACTTGGTTTTAACTCTTCTTTTCCTGGGAAAGGCATAGGGAGGAATAGTATTATGGTTGCGGTTTGGTCATGATTAAAGTGGTTAATTGCTGTACATACAAGGAGGGCACCTGGTTTCTTCTTTGCTTTTTCTCCCTCTCCCTCTCTCCCTTCCCCCCTGCCCCCCGTAGTTCGGTATTGCTGCAGGGTCTGTTACAGTCCACTTCTGCCCTGGTCAGTGGGATTGTGGAGGTGGTTACTTCTTCCCACTGCCCCACCGCAGCCATGGTGCTTCTTGGCCCTGCCTGTAGCACCTCTCGTTTCTATGGCAACTTAAGCATCTTTGAAACCTCAGGAAGGGCTAAGAATTGGCCAGAGGGCTCACAGTTTACTGGGGGGATGGATTACTTGCCCAATTCTTCTGCTGAAGAGCAGGAGACTCCACAGGCTGGGGAACTGCAGGATTGCTCCTTGGTTTTAAGACCTGCTGCGGGTCTTAAACTGTCAGCAGTGACAGCCTTTTCCAGAGGTGGTTCTGTTCCTGGCTTACGTTCTTGCGTAGCAGCAGTCGCTCTAAGATACCTGTGTATCAGCATCCACAGTGCAGCTTCTGCAACCTGTGACCGGATGTCCGAAAAAAATTGGCTTGGTTGGAGTCGAAATTTGGCTTCCTAATAGGAATCTTTAAAAAAAAACCCAACCAAACAAAAAAAAACCCCACACCACAAAAAAACCAAAAACCCGTTAGTGGCACTAACATTTTCTCGAAAGGCAGAGCACCCGCGGGATGCGACGAGTGGCTTGCTGTGGCGGATGGCGCGGAGCAGTCCGCCTGTTCCCATGGACTCTCATCATCAGCGCTTGTGCTGCCGCGGGCCGAGCCGCTGTAGTTGGTACAAGCATGCTTTGTACTCTGGGCTTGCTTGTCACGCTGAAGGGGAAGGGAAAGATGCTCTTCTTGCCTCTCTCATCATTTCTCCACTTCAGTTACCAACGGTAAGCATATGGCAGCTTAAGCAGGCTGCCAGGGGGTATGTTGTGGGTTTACGTTGGGCTGACTCGTCTGATAATTGTGCCTGTACACGTTCTATCCATAGGAAGTGTGAAGTAGCTCATATCTGTTTTCACTGGCAATTAGCGGACTGGGTAGAGAACAGACACAGATGCTTGCAGCAGGGTAGCTGATGCTGTAATTCATGATGCTGTCTGCACCCGTTACTCCTGACAGCCAGCGTAACTTAACCTTAAGGCTGCTTGTGGTGCAGGAAGCAGGTGCTGTAGGTGGTGAGAAAGGTCCTCGCGTTGTGGTAGTGTGCTAACATCTCAGGCTGCTTTTGGAACCCGAGTGTAAAGTGGCTTTTCTAGTGATTCTAGTGTCGAAGCTTTAGGATTTTTTTCCTCAGAAGATCCGGGGGAACTGGGTAGAATGGTCATTTGCATCTAGAGTTTGAAACATCACCCTAGCGCATCAGTAGTATCATCCTAGTAGTATCAGTAGTAGATCGTACTGATATGTAGTAGTTACTGATGATGATACTACTGATCTATCTCTGGTTACTGTCAGGCGTTTGGCAGCAGCATGCACCTGCGATATTGCCTGTGCTCTTTTCCAGCGAATCAGACTGGAAAAGCTGAAAAGCAACTTAGCCTCGCCGCGAAGCGTTTAGCCATACGTGTTCCCTTGTGCCGTTCAGCTGAACTGAGGGTGGTGTGGGTGTGCCGGTGCGGAACGGGACGGGCGTTTCGGCTGCAGAAGGCTCCAGAGCGTCCTGCTCCAAAAAGCTGTCCGATGTAATGCGGCATCTCCGTGGTAGACACGGGCTCAAGCTGTTCTGTAGGGCTCCTTCAGCCTTTATGCATTCCAGGAGTAAGTTAATTGAATCTGAGTGTATTGCACTGCTGTGATTATGCTCTCCGCTGCATAAATCCCGTTTTCCTGAGCTGCCGCTTCTCCAGAGAGTATGAAGCGCGTTTAGAGAGATACAGCGAACGGATATGGACGTGCAAAAGCACCGGAAGCAGCCAGCTGACGCACAAAGAGGCTTGGGAGGAGGAGCAGGAAGTTGCTGAGCTGTAAGTACCAGTGAAGAAATTGGTATGTGTCTCTCTTTAGGCACTGGGACAGAAGAGTGGTCTTGGGAATGATAAGTGGTTGGAAGGTCATGAGGTGAGGTAAGTAGGTTTTCTTCTGGCTGTAAGCAGATCGAGGGATTCTGGAGTTGAAAGCAAACAAAGTCCAAACTTGATGCCATCACTAATGCAGTTGAGTAATGTAATTATTTAGTGCTGTATCTTGGTATTGCTTCAACTAAAATAGTTTGGCATATGGAACTTGGCATGTTGTAACACTCCTTGAGTGATGGGGAATTTTTTGGAGGGAAAAGAACTAAGTATCCAGGAGCCTGAAGTAAAAAGAGGCCGTAGAAGTGTTTCACATCAGCCAGGTCCACAGCTGTAATTTTTCTTTTCCCAGATTTGCATTGGAATCAGTTGTTGTACTAAATAAAAAAATACTTTGGAGTGAGATTTTGGCCATCTGCTCTCCAAGAAATGACAAAGAAAAGAAGGGAAACGGGGAGAATCGTTCAGACCACCAGTGTTCATCCAGGCTGCTGTGCCTGTGGCCTCCCCTCTGTCACACAGCACAGGCCCTGAGTCCTTGGTTGAGATCCAGCGGGAACCTTGCCATAGAAATGGATTTGCTGTAAAGGTGCAAGGCCTTGGCTCAACCAACATTATAACTTCTCTGATTACCCGATTTTTAGGGATGACATGTCATCCCTAAAACAAAAATGACAAAAAACAAATGACATGTTTTTCTCTTCTGTCAACTGATGACTTGGACTTCCTGTGACCTGTTTTTTTTTTTCCTTGGATTTGAATTGGGGAGATGGTCAGCAGTATGACCTAAGAGGTGAAATTTGCTGCTGCTTCTCATTTTTGAAGAATCCAGGTTTCTCATTCATTGGCTGAAGAATTAATAGCCTTAGCCTGAGGACAAATTCCCCATCATTTGAGGTTATCACATCCTTAAAGGCAACAAACAGATTTGCTAATAGTCCTGATTTCTGTGAGGGCTGAAGTCTTCCCATGTCTCCTCCCGAGCGTCCTTGTTTGAGAGGAGCATGCACAGGTGTCTCCTTAAACTTACAATCCTATGTCAAAACCCACTGGCCTAGTGTTGCTTAGTTTTGGTTGATGCTGGATTGGTTGACCAGTTCTGAAAACATTAGGAAATGTAAATGAAGTGTAAATGGAAGATTTCTCAGTACCAAATTTAGCTACAGTCTCTGTTAATATGGGGAATGTGAAGTGAGATTTTGGCCTTGTCCCTCTGAAACAGGACTAAAAGCTTCCCAAGCAGTTTGCTGGCCGCTTTAATCCCTGACACTAGCCTGAATAAAAATCCTGTAGGTTAGATTGCTGGAGGGATACTTTTGTTCACAGCGGTTATTAGAAGAGCAGAGATGTAGCTGAGGATTGTCAGCAACGGATTCCTGAGTCTGGAGAGCTGAAAGGGTTTTGGAAAAATGGAGGGTTCTGTTCCCCCTTGCAGTAACATGAAACAGGTTACTTTCTAACCAGGAAGCTTTATGGAATACATTCCTTAGTATTCCATCAGCTAACTGACCTGATCTTTTAGACAGAAAATCAGTCAAGTAAACTCGTAACAGTCCTTTCCCTTCTTTGAATGAAAAAGTTTGAAGATCCTGATGTGGTGAAACACAAAATAATTTTCTCTGGAAAGATAATTTTCCAGTGTAAGCCTGCCTCTGTCATCTTTAGTGTGTTAGCGGTCTGAAAGCCCAGGGTTTGGGAAGAAAGAAATGTTAAATGTTCAACAGCATTGTGTTATTGTTGGAAACAACAAAATTAAAGTAACGAGCCCCAGAGTAATGACGTGGTCTTTGTATATCTTTAACATCTAATAGGGAAGCAGTCATAACCAGCAGGAAAGGGCAGCGCTGCTCTCCCAGAATGTTTTGTGGTGTTCCTTCTGGGAAGGACAAGTACAATTTGTATTGTCATGCCAATGAACCTTTTGACCAGTGCTGGGGGGTGGGAGGGCAGGAAAAAGCCCTTGGATGTTTGCATTCGAATGTGGCATCTGCCTCCAACATTGTCCTGGCTGTTAATGTTCCCAGAATTGCGAAATGGGAGGCTACTTTGCATTTTGGCTTTTATTCCCTGAATAATAAAAACTTCTGATGTGCTTGTTCAGCTTGAAGGAGGAGTTCCCCGTCTGGTATGAGAAACTGGTACTGGAAATAGTCCACCACAACACTGTGTCTTTGGAAAAGTTGGTGGATGCAGCTTGGCTGGAGATCATGACCAAATTTTCAGTGGGAGAAGAATGTGACTTTGAGGTAAGGATTTGTTTTCCATCTCATGCCATGCTTTTGCACAGGGTTAGTTTTGGATATCTAGGGGCAGGAGAAGTGATGAAGAGTACGTTAGGCACTCTCATTATCAGAAAGATAATGAGAATTTCTTTTCCATGGAATCCCAGTGACAGCACCTGCTTTTTGAATATAAACCGGTTCCATAAGCAGAAAGACATGGATGATCCATGCTGATGGCTGGAGAAAAAAAACTGACCCATGTGTGTGGGTGTGGAAGTAGAGATATGTTTCAGCAGTATAACAAGTTCATAGTGATCTGCAGATCTATTTAAATATGTATAGATAAATAAATACTCTAATGAAAACTAATTAAAAATGATAATCTGCTGTAGTCTTTTCACCTGACGTGCTCCCAGGAGGAGGAGTAGTCTTAAACTAATGTAGCTTGAAGGCAACAGCTGACGGGTCTCTCATGATGCTCTACTGTTCAGAAAATTCCCTCCAAAACTGGGAATGATGCAGAAAACTCCAACTCGTTAAAAAATGAGGGAAAGTTTTATAGAATGTTCTCTGTTATCAATCTGTTTAGGACGTATTATCTCACCTGGGGCCGCTGAGAGAGCGTGCTTGCACCTTGC
>NW_010237035.1:8944-25319 GCF_000690775.1 Eurypyga helias
CTTAGGCTGAGAAAGCAGCGTTACTAAAACTGGAAAAACTTGTGAGTTGGCAGTTCCCTCTGGGCAATTTGTACAGAACTTCCAGGTGGGAGCACTAGAAAGAAATCCTGTTGTCGTTTCATGAGAGGGGTCATGGGTTCCTCTCAAGGAGGATGTCAGTAAAGTGTTTTGCTTGTTACTCCATGTGTTTTGCTCAGGCTCAGTTTTCATCAACGTTTCTGTGCAGGTTGGTAAAGAGAAAATGTTGCCTGTGAAAGTTGTGAAAATACACCCTCTGGAGAAAGTTGATGAAGAGGCCTCGGAAAAGAAATCTGATGGAGCCTGTGATTCCCCATCCAGTGACAAGGAGAACTCCAGCCAGGCAGCCCAGGACAACCAGAAAGAAGCTGTCCTGAAAGAGGAGGACAACAGGAGGGACAGTATCAGTAAGTAGCAGGGCAGCATGCCAGTAGGTGGCACCTGGAAGTGAGCCTTTGACTTCATGTGTATCTTGGGCCTGGGCTGTGACTGTTGTGTGTGTGATCTTTAACAGGGTGATGTAATGAAGTCGGTGGTGGTGGTGCGGCTTTGGGCACATCAGGGCTGTTGCCTTTCAGCTGGTTTTGCCTGCTTTAACACGGAGAATGTGCTGTGTTCTGAGGTGTAACGCCAAAAGCTGTGCGTGCAACGTGTAAGCCTGGAAAGTGTAACAAGTGTATTTCAGAATGAAAAGGGGGGAGGAGGGTGAGCAGCAAGGGTTCTTATAAAGTTCTGCCGTGATGTTCATCCTAGAACAAACATCTTGAGTCCTCAATGCTGTTGTTCTGCAGTCAGAGACAAGCTCTAATTTTCTTTCATGTCCCCACGTGGCATAAAAAAAACCAGTTGGCTCTTTTTTTAGTTTGGTTTATCCCCCTTTTCAGTTCTCAAATGCTGAGACAGAATTCATGCAGAAAAATGCATATTTTTTTTTTTCCTAAGGGTTCAAAATAACGCATGCTTTGAAACATTGTCCCCCCCTTCCCTGTCTGTTCCTCCTTGCCACAGAACTAAGCAGCGGGTGTTCAAGGCTTTTCTTGACTCTCAGAAGGTACTGTTGAAAGAGCAAACATCCTATGTAACTCCTTAAAAAGGGAATGATAAGATTCTTTCAAAGAGATTTCAAAGTGTTTTCACACAGATAAAAAAACCCCGACGCCACCGCGTAGCTCTAATCTGGATAGCTTAATTTTAAAGGCACATAAATAGAATGAACTGTTTACATTTATGAAAAGCCACTCCAGCATCTGAGGAGGTGATAGAATCATGGAATGGTTTGGGTTGGAAGGGACCTTAAAGACCATCAAGTTCCAATCCCCCTGCTGCGGGCATATGGAGGAGATGAAGCCCAGAAAACAGCCCAGGAAGCTAATAGCACAGTCAGGAGTGGAAAATGAGCTGTAGCAAGCTCTAGTTCCAAGCTTAGTAATTGTCAGCTGTTTCTGGTTGGTCCTGGAAAAAGTTAGGAGCTGTTTTGATTTCATTGCAGCGCTCTGTGTAACCAGGGAGGAAAAAAGTGTTGCAGAAACGGTCTGGCCTTATACTCATCCTTTGGAACTGTTGTAGTGCTTGAGGAGGGACTGAGGCATGCTGGTCTTGAAACTTCTTATGGAGCGGTAGGTCTCTCAAGCTACCTCATAAAAGGCATGGGAAGTCCTTTTACTTTAAAAACGCCCATTGACCCAGTTTACAGCAGCATTGTTGGGTTGGGTGTTTAGTAAAGTCTACCACAATATTTTGCTCATTGGTGTGTGGCATTCCAACCAGCTGTGTCCAGCTGTGCTCTTACTGACATTGCCAGTCAGGGCTTGGAGTTTGGAGGAGCATACTGGGAATTCCTGCTCCTTTCCCAGTCTCTGACTCGGGTGATTGTCTGGCCTGTGTTTAGTCGCCTCTGTAAGCTGGGACTGTCCTGGCCTTTCTGTAAAAGATGAACCTCACCGTTCTCAGTCTCATGCCGCAGTCAGTACAAGCAGTAAGCACTCATCCTCTTAACTCCCCTCTGTGTCCATATGCGTTTATTAAGAGGGTATTTTATTGCTTATGTGTTTATATTCTGGGTTATAATAGAATGAATGAGAGAATGGTTTGAGTTGGAAAGGACCTTAAAGCCCATCTAGTTCCACCCCCCTGCCATGGGCAGGGACACCTTCCATAGACCAGGTTGCTCCAAGCCTCATCCAGCCTGGCCTTGGACACTTCCAGGGATGGGGCATCGACAGCTTCTCTGGGCAACCTGTCCCAGTGCTTCACCACTCTCTCCGGGAAGAATTTCTTCCTGATATCTAATCTAAACCTCCCCACTCTCAATTTAAACCCGTTACCCCTTGTCCTGTCACTACAGGCCCTTGTAAAAAGTCCCCCCCCAGCTTCCTTGTAGCCCCCTTCAGGTACTGGAAGGTGCTATAAGGTCTCCCCGGAGCCTTCTCCAGGCTGAACAAGCCAAATTCTCTCAGCCTTTCTTCACAGGAGAGGTGCTCCAGCCCTCTGATAATAGGACATAGGTTCTTAGTAAACTCATTGCTGACTCAATTCCAGAGTCCATTAAAGTATCTACGTAGCATTTGTTAAATTTACACAGTGTGCCATGGGAGTAGTCAAGACTTGCTTTTTTTTAGTGGGTTCAGGCCCTGAACTGCACCTGCAGGAGACTGAGTGGGATCTGGAGGTACCCAGCCACACTTGGACTTTGTCTTTCCAATAAGCAGGACGTTTAACCACTGGTCATACGGGTCGAGGTCACTGTGAGCGTTTAGAAGTAGTCACAGTCTGTGTGTGACCCAAGAGCTGTATCTTTCTGTGCACACACGAGGGGGCAGAGTGAACCTTAGCAATTTTACTGACACATACCAAACTTGCTGCTTTCACTGGAAGAGAAAAGGGGCAGAGAAAGAGAACTCCAGTCTCTCTGGTTAGGAGTATACTGTGCTTCCGAAGCTAAAAATGAGGCTTTCTACCACCTTTATTGCATCCTGTGCAGTCTGAAGTGACCTTGTTGCTTTGGGGGTGAACTTGGGAAAATCTGCAGAAGTGGGAGGAAAGGCTAGCTTTTCCTGAGCATGGATGGTGAACTACAGGCGGGTTCTGCAGCTTGAGCTGTTCTTGGAACTAATACTGCTTTGGAAAATCCACAATAAGTGGTGAAGAGGAAGAGACGACAGCATGTGGATGTTTTATGGGTTTCTGGTTGTGTAGTGAGTATAAGTTTTATCAGAGCACAGTGCAACAGCACATGAAGTATGCTTTTTGTGAGTCAATGATGGAATGTGTAGTGATTTCTTCTTCCCCAGCCCGGAGTATGCAGGTGCTGTTTGATGGAATTCAGTTAGTCATCTCTGTTTTGAGAATCTAGAATGGAAATGAAGAAAGGAGAGGTTGCTTACAGGTCTGATGCAGGGGCAGCGGTGTAACTGAGTCCTTCAAAGTCAGACCCAGGGCTAAACAACACATTGTTCTTTCTTAAGTGAGAACTTGCCCCGCGTCATACGCGCGCCCAGCAAAGGTGAGGTTCCACTGCAGATTCTGAAATTGAATTCCGCTGCAGATTCTGAAAGCAGATCTTTTCCAGAGCCTGAGGTGTCGTGTGGGCGACTTCCACCGTGCTGTTGAGCAGAAAAGCAGTTCAGTATTTGTGAACTTAACATCTCTTAATGCAAATGCGGAACTAAAGCAGGCAAAAGTTATGTCTCGGTCCGACTTTCACACGTATTGTCACTGTTACGAAGTTCAGGGGGTTTTATTGTCAAGAACAACTGCCTCGAGCAGTAGGATTCTGCGTTGGATTATTGGAACTACAGCGCTGATGTGGAAAGTGGCTGTGTTTGCGTGCATGGTGCAGTGAACCCTCCTCGTCTGTGGGCTGTTCCCTAAGCAAGACGACAGGTTTTGGAAGAGGGGGTGCAGAACCTGGTTATATACCATGTAAGCTGTAATACTGCTGCAGCGTAAGTGCTGCAGGGCTCGCAGTGTGGCGATGATATGTATGGAAAAGTGTGTGTATGTATGTATTTATAGCCTGACTTGGGTCCAGCATCTGCTCGTGTTCCACGTACGCGTAGCAGAGAGTTATTCCGCTCTGTCACACTTGGTTTCGTGTTTTCTTTTGAATCGTAGCCACAAACAGAAAAACATTTGGGGTTGCTTTCTTCAGTTAACCTGGATTTTTGTCTTAGTCGATTAACATCTGCAGCCTGAATGTAATAAACTCAACATCAGCTGGCAAGATGACGTGATGCCTTTGTCCTCTTTCAGTTACACCTCTCGAGGATTAAAAGACTGGTTGCAAAGGGTGGTTAAAATCTCCAGCTAAACTGTCTCATACTCCTTTCTAAAACTCCATCTGGGATTTTTTTTTTCCTGATGTTCCAGTTTAACCGAGCACTGTCTGGGTGGCAGGAGGTGGGGTGACCAGTCCAGCGATGCTCTGGATTTTCTAACCTTTTTGGGCTCTAACACTGAGACACTTGATGTCTTCTCTTGCTTTATCAGACGATCGAGCACGTAGGTCTCCTCGGAAGCTTCCCACTTCTTTGAAGAAGGAAGAAAGGAAGTGGGTTCCACCTAAATTCCTGCCACATAAATATGATGTCAAGCTGAAAAATGAAGATAAGGTGAGTTGTCTGCTTGAATCCTTTCTATGAGAACATGAATATGCAAGTTTAAACAATCACTCTCAGTATGTCTGTACAGCACAGTGAAGTATTTTCAGGGGCAGCAGTGTGGCTGTAGTTGTCTGTGGGGCTGGCTAGCCTGGCTTTTTCCATGTACAACTGGGATTTGTGTGTGGAGACACCTGACAGTTCCCTGGTAGGCACTGAGTCACGGTGCTGCAGTAGCTTTAGAGTGGTTGCTGCTAACGGGCTGGTCTCTGGTCAGGCAGTTAATGAGACTTGGTCAGAGGTAGACTAGTTGCTGCTCCTGTTCTTACTGAGCTTCTCAGAGGGTCGTCGGTGGCTGCGCCTCAGGAAGCTCTGTAGCTGCAGCACTGCTGTGTGCTTTTTGTCGTTTGCTAATTCGACAAGAGAGACAGCGCTGACCTCAGTGTAATGAGTACTGCTTTCAGAGTTACTCTCCTGGTTTCAGGAAGAAAAAATGACAACCAGATAAAAGACTAGCATGTAAAAACTTCTCGGTTAGTAGCAAGCACGAGCCGGAAGAAGGTCAGAGATAAAGCAGTGGGCTTTGGCAAGAAATCAGCAACAGAGACTAATGTTTTTTGACTCTCTTGACTAACTGAATGTCTTCCCAATCTCTGCAAGTTGTTTGGTTTGTTTCGAGTCATTGCAAGTGAGCTTTGAAAGAGCAAAGAGTTTCTGGACATGAAGCAGTACAGTGGTCCTTGCTCCTTGCAGCCATATGATATGTCTTGGTGGTTAGAAGTTAAATGTTAACAGTCTGTCTGTCTGTCATCTCCCAGATCATCAGCAACGTACCAGCAGATAGCTTGGTCCGTACAGAGCGCCCTCCCAACAAGGAGATCCTGCGGTACTTCATCCGTCATAATGCGCTACGGGCCGGCACGTGTGAGAATGCCCCGTGGGTAGTGGAGGATGAGCTAGTGAAGAAATACTCTCTCCCCAGTAAATTTAGTGACTTCTTGCTTGACCCACATAAGGTAAGAATTCCTAAGAGTATCTGCTTTGTTTTCCCACCCTTAAACAATCTTGGCAGAGTTTTCAGCCTGCCAGTGGGGCTCTTGGAGACATGCTGACCAGGAAGGCCTGGTCTTCTGAAGATTGATCCTTTGTGACGTGACACAGCGTCAGCATCTGAAACGGTGATCTGCTTTGAAAATTTGAGGTGTAACTGATTTTTCTTGATTTGTGGGTGGGTGTTTTTTATTTTTTCCAGTAGTCTGCATTACTTGTCTGCAAGTAAAGACATGATTTCCAGGTGCAAGACAAATGGAAGAGCTATAGTCCTTACCCGATAATGCAGTTATCGGACCATTTTCATGGATACGGTGCAAGAGCTGGATATGTTTGCCTTGAAGATGGTTCTTGTATGGTGCTGGACTGAGTGATGGCAGACACCACAGATTTTGTACTGAATAGGTACCAGGGATGGTTTTTTTCCAGCCCTTTGTAATGACCTGCCAAATGTACTCTTAAACTGGGTAAATGCCATGTTATGAAATCTACTGTTTTGAAATCCACCTTTTGGGTGTAGAAAGCACAGTTTTGTTTGTTTAGCGAACACACTTTTTTCAAGGACGCTGCCTTTGTCAAACGTTGTAAAACTAGAAGAGGAACGTTTGCTGTATCCCTCTTTCCTCACCAGGAGGAGAGCGCTGTTCTCTACCAAGCCTCAGTGTGCTCTGCTGGGTGCTTGGAAACTTGCTTCAAGGGGAAAATATGTTCTTCATATTTGAGCTGTGCTTGCCCTTGCTGTGATATTTGGGGTCACTGCCTCAATCGAAACGGAGGCATTTGCTGGTGACGTGCAGATTTGTTTATTGAGTGCACTGATGGATTGAGGTGTGCCTTTCGTCTGAGGAAAAATATGTGACTGTAACATCTTTGGTTTGACTGATGGGAGCCCTGAGGTTTGTGCTGGGGGCTGGAGCTTTCCGTAGCGTGTTTCCCACTTGGCATAGAGATTGAATTCCTGTTGAGTTTTTAAACAGCTGGAGAACTTTATCGATCCAGAATTCCTGTTCTGGCAGAATAACTCTGTAAGTGACGGTTGACTGTACAGCATCAGTTGTGGATCTGGTACCTGTTAATTTGTAATTATGGTTCATATCAGTGCCTGGGTGCTTTTGGCTTATGTAGTTCTCTTCAGCAAAGGTTTCAGCACAGAATTTTTGTGGAATGGAGTCATGCTGACACTGGATTTGATGATTATGCAATCGTCGGTAAAAATTTCTCTAATGGGCTAGTGAAGGCTTCTGAAGGCTTAAAGAGTGAATATCCCCAAGCCAGAAAATCTGAGTATTCCTCTGGCAGTGTTAACTTGATCAATTTGTGTATGTCTGTTGTTAAATAAATGCTTCTTAGGTGCTTGTACCTTGTGCTGTGCTTACTGCTGCACAATTTTTATTGCTAAGGAATCTCACATTTCCAGCCCTTGTTTTCCGGTAACTTTATCTGTAACCTAAAGGTTATATCCTTGTATTTTTGTTATTTACTTCTTGTAATTAATACTCTGGGTGCATCCTGAAACTGAATTTCAGATGGTGAGATAGTCCTGAAGTCAGTGTCTCTCTGGCTCTGGGTTAAACTGCTCAGTGCTGGGAGAATGCTGTCAGGTAGGTTATTTCGGCAGCTTCCCACCAGTCAGATATCCAGCCATGTTATTTCAGAACTGAGGCCTGTCTTACCTTCACATCTGCTGCTTTCAGGCAGTTCAGAGAACAGTCTCCGAATTCCTCTCTCCTGCCACTTCTGTCCTCCCTGGTTTTCCCCTGGGTGGTGAGCTGGGTGGGGTCCAGGGCTGACCCCTCTATGACTTACTAGGAGATCTCTGAGCAGAGGAGTAGTTTTTGAAATTCCTGTCAGCATTTTCCAGGCAAAACCTCTCTCCACAATCTTTTAAGTAGAAACCAAGTGGGTTTATGTAATGTAGTGGGAAACATTTAAAATTCTTTGTAGCGTTTCATTTTATGAAGTTAAATGTGAACTTTCTGGCATGAGTTGATGACCCCATAACCAACGTCAGGCTATAGTGCAGTATGTTGGAAGCTATTGCAGAAGCCTGTTAGCCTTAATCTATTGAGTACTCCTTGCTCCTTGGAAAAATATGCTAAAAATAGAAATAAGCAAAAATAACTGACAGAAGAAGGCTCTAGATAACTTTTATTTACCTTTATTAATATCAAATCATTCTTTCTTGAACTTTCAGTATATGACTCTCAACCCTTCAACCAAAAGGAAGAACTCTCAATCCCCTGACAGAAAGCCCTCGAAGAAATCCAAAGCTGATGGATCATCCCTGGGTCAGCCGCTGAGCCCCACCCTGTGGTGCCATGTGCATTTGGAGAAATCTATTATTGGCTCTCCACTGAAGGTGAAAAACTCTAAGAATTCCAAGTGTCCTAAAGAGGAGCTGGAAGAGGTGATGAAAATTGTGTCACCTGCTAAACTTGCTTCGAACTTTCACATTCCAAAGAGGAGCCGACTGGGGAAAGGCGGCAACAAATCCTTGGACAAAAAGCAAAGAGGCAAAAGGGTTCTGAATGGACAGAAGTCATCCGGGAAATCAAAGTCTCCTAGGAAAGGCTTGAAGACCCCTAAGATGAAAATGAAACAGATGACTCTACTGGATATGGCTAAAGGTACCACTAAGGTGTCCAGGGCTCCCAGGAATTCTGGAGGCACCCCTCGGTCTTCCAGCAAACCCCAGAAACACCTGCCTCCTGCAGCACTCCATCTCATTGCCTATTACAAAGAAAACAAAGACCGGGAAGACAAGAAGAGTGCTCTTTCCTGCATCATCTCCAAAACTGCCAGGTTACTCTCCAACGAGGATCGTGCCCGGCTCCCTGAGGATTTGCGAGGGTTAGTACAGAAACGCTACGAGCTTCTGGAGCACAGGAAGAAGTGGGCCAGCATGACGGAGGAGCAGCGAAAGGAGTACATGAAGAAGAAAAGGGAGAAGCTGAAAGAGAAACTGAAGGAGAGAGCAAAGGAGCGGAAAGAGAAGGAGATGAAGGAGAAACTGGAAAAACAGAAAAGATACGAGGACCAAGATCTTAAAGGGAAGACCTTGCCTACTTTTAAACTGGTTGATACTCCAGAAGGACTTCCAAATACGCTCTTTGGGGATGTCGCCATGGTGGTGGAGTTCCTCAGCTGTTACTCAGGGTTATTGATGCCAGATGCTCAGTATCCCATTACGGCAGTTTCCCTGATGGAAGCGCTTTGCGCAGAAAGGGGAGGCTTCCTTTATTTGAACCGAGTCCTGGTCATTCTCTTGCAGACCCTGCTGCAGGATGAGATTGCTGAAGATTACGCCGAGCTGGGAATGAAGCTTTCGGAAATACCGCTTACTCTGCATTCTGCTTCGGAGTTGGTTCGCCTCTGCCTGCGCAAATCAGACGTGCAGGAGGAAAGCGAGGTCTCGGATAACGTGGATGAAAGCAAGGATTTGGCAGCTTTTGAGGACAATGAGGTGCAGGATGAGTTTTTGGAGAAACTAGAGACGTCAGAGTTCTTTGAGTTGACTCCGGAAGAGAAGTTGCGGATACTTGCAGCGCTCTGCCACCGGATCCTAATGACGTACTCGGTGCAGGACCATGTGGAGGCCGAGCAGCAGACCTCAGCTGAGCTGTGGAAGGAGCGCCTGGCTATCCTGAAGGAAGAAAACGACAAGAAGAGGGCGGAGAAACAGAAGCGAAAAGAAATGGTGGCCAAGAACAAGGAGAACGGGAAAGATGAGAATATGATGGGAAGAAATGAGAAGAAAAAATCTGAGATGATGAAAATAGAGCACCGGGTAGAAATAGAAGCTGATATGATCAGTGCTGTGAAGAGCAGGCGCCTTCTTGCCATCCAAGCCAAGAAAGAGAGGGAGCAACAAGAAATCCAAATGAGAGGTAAGAAAAATACCAGGAGACTAGAGCGTCTGTGAGTTGTGGAGTAGAGGGAACACGTTAATGGCAAAATTGACAGCCTGTTTCCAAAAGCATCACCTGCTTTTAAGGGATTTACTCACTGGAGAAGTATAATTTTGCTGCCGTGGTTCCTATGGCAGCTCAAACATTGGCATTTTAAGAATAACTGCTGCCAGTTTTTTTAACTGTGGGCATCTTTTGTGCAGTACTTTTCTAATTCTGTTCGGCCAAGGAAGGTTGGAGAACAGCAAATCTGGTTCGGGGACTGAAAACAAGCAAAAATACTTGTGTCTGGCCCAACGTCTTCTGACTCTTAGGCACAGAGGAGACGTTCCCTGCCTAAAAGCTGGTTCCTACGGCTTGGGCTTGCCCTGACATCGTCAGGGTGATGCTGGCGGTCCTGCTCCACATCAGGACTTGGGCAGTGAATTTCAGCTTACACTTTCTCATTTTACAGAATTATTCTGTCCACTCACAGCTCTCTAAATCACAAGTTGGAATAGCAGACTTTGTATGCCTCTGTGTAATATAAAGAGCAAAATGCTTCGGAATGACACTTCAGGGATTTCTTTGGTTGTAAATGTGGGTACTGGGCAGATGGAAGGGGACAGCAGAGCTCATCTGGGGGCTTATTTCCCCTCTGAAACAGCTGGGGGACAAGCATCTGGCATAGATCCTGGCTTAACTGCCTTAGCTGGAATCTGTCTTAGGAGATCAAGGATAGGTAAACAATGTGGAATCCCCTAAGGGTCCTAGGGAAGTAGACTGGATACAACCATGCCTCACATTGCAAGTGAATAGACCTTTCATATTTATTAAGAACAGTGAGTCTCAGAAATATCAATGAACTGCTGAAGATCTGGAGTGCTGGGCTACTTCTCCAGAAAAGCAAAGTACCAAATACCTAACGGGCTGTAGCTGAATGGCCTCTTGGCCCCAGTTCTTGTAGTGTTCCAGTTGTTTTACAACAAATTCAAGTTTATGGTAAGATTTTACTGCAAAAGGAAATAGTGTTTGGGCACTCCTCCTTGGGATACTTCTTGTTCTCACTTGATCGTTTGTATGAGTTGTATATGAAGAAAAGCATTATTATACTGATGGAGATAAGAATCATTTCGCTTGCATGCTGGGAAAGTTGAATTCATTCTTTTGGATTCCACAAGGAAAACTAGGTCTCACAGGCAGAGAAGGAAGGATTAAACCTTCCATTAGGGTAGAATTTAGATTGGGTAGATTTAGATTAGGTATCAGGAAGAAATTGCTCCCGGAGAAGGTGGGGAGGCACTGGGACAGGTTGCCCAGAGAAGCTGTGGATGCCCCATCCCTGGAAGTGTCCAAGGCCAGGCTGGATGAGGCTTGGAGCAACCTGGTCTAGTGGAAGGTGTCCCTGCCCATGGCAGGGGGGTTGGTACTAGATGATCTTTAAGGTCCCTTCCAACCCAAACCATTCTGTGATTAAGGTTTAAATTCATATTGCTTCCTTTCCACATAACAAAGCCCCAACATTTCAGGCTTCTTTTACCTGTGAAGCAGTTTCTACCAGGCATAAAGGTACCCTCAAAGCACCAAAGATCTTGGTTAATGTTGGTGGTGCAATAGTTAGGGCTGCCAGGTTAGCAGCTCGGAGCTAATCTGCTCAGGACTTCAGACTTGCAGGCTGGTGTGGTTTCAGTATGCGAAAAATAGTTCAGGATAACCACAGCGAGAGCTGCATCAGTGTGCTCCTACCATCACATGGGCTGTTTGTGGGCTTTTTCAGCGTACTGGTTTCACACCACTTCAGCTGCATTTGCTTTTAATAACGTTAGTATCTCTGGGGGAAGTGAAAGAGCAGTTGCTGACAAAAGACCTATTGTGCAGTGGTTCAATATTCATATATATATATATAAGCACCGCACAGTAGGTGTTTTGTTAGCAACTGCTCTTTTACATATATTGAGATCTGTATCTTACAGTCAGAGGTTTCTTTGTCACCACTCTGGTAACATCTGTAGCGCTGGGAGCACTAAGCCCTTTCAAGTTAAACCTATCAAGATTGCCGCCAGTGCTACCAAGCCAGTCTCAGCTCAAAAAAGAACCCAGTGTAAGAAAGCATAAATGTATTTTTTGTTCTTTTTTGACTTCAAAAGAAGTCAGTGCAGAACTTCCTGTTGAGATAACATGATTGATATCTGTATTTTCTTGATAGTAAAAGTCAAGTCACTTCCATTTCCGTGTTACTGCAGCACTTAGTTGTTCTTTGCTTATCGCTCCATGAAGCAGTAGCTCCTGGGCAGTCTGTTGGAGGAGAATGGAGAGCTGGAAGCTTATCCAGCTAATGAAGCCTGCCAGAGAGGAAGGTACTGACAGACACTTGCCTGCCATCACAAATGAAAATGAGACATGGGGAGGAACCTTTCAGTTTAGTGTCTTTTGTTCTCGTTTTGATGGAACAGTTTTGGCATATGAGTATGTTTAAGTTTCTGTTCTTTCCTTGGCTCTTCCTTGTTCTGGCACTTGATGGTACCTGCTGCGACTGGTCTTTACAGTTGGACAGAAAAGCTGCCTGTCTCATGAGTGCCCACGATATCCCCTGTTGTAAGTGTTGAGGGGTTTGCTGGCAGTATGGCGTGTTTTGGTTGGAGCCTTAGCTCTTGAGGGCAGCGTGGTGAGGAGGAGGGAGTTGTACCTTGTGCTAGTGTCAGGGGATGGCAGCAGGTCTTCAGAAGCTGTCAAGGAGAGAAATCCTGGGAGAACTGTATCACCTGTCTCCTGCTGGAAGGTAAGAACGGTACTTGAGCCGTGCGGGTCTGCTGATGCAGTTTGCAGGGCTCAGATTCAGGTGACGTGAGGCATTTGGCACTGTGAGAGGTGGTGGTTGCTACGTCTAAAATTTCAGGACTTTGACACAGGGAGAGGTGATAAGATTTAGGGAGAAGTTGGGATTTACAGGCGTATGGGTTGTGCAGCTGCTTGTTCTTGGCAGGTACGGGTGAACAGGAGGAATCTCCCATGCTGCAATTACTGTAAATTTATATATTGGTATATTATTATATCAAAGCTGATACATATCAAGTTGCAAAAAATGCAAGAGTGTGTTTTTCAGCACCTCTCTTTTAATCAGTCAGGATTAATTACGTTGGTGGGACTTCAGAGATGTATCAGATATTCACGAATCTAGCAGACCTATCCTGGAACAAAAAAAGGCTGGATGAGGAGGGGTGGGTAGTAACCTGGGGAAAGGTCTGAGCAGGAAGTTAGCTTTCTCCCTGGGACAGCAGCCAGCACACAACCTTTATATGCTCACCTTTACCTGCTCCACTCCACCTCACCCATTCCATCTGCTTCAAACCCTCCTTTGTGATGCAAACATCAGTCTTTTTTCTTCATCCTTTTTTTTTTTTCCCCTCCAGTTCTCTCGGGACACAGGAATGTTGCCCTTTTGTGCAAGCTGTGAAGGGGTGAGATGTTTGTTAGACGGAGACCAGGCTCTGAGAAGCCGCTGTGCCTCGGTTTGACGTTCTGTTCAGGCAATTCTTGGTGAAAGCACACCAAGTCTTCAGGGACAGGCAGAAGTGTAGAGAGACTCTTGAACCATCATGGGAAGCGTAAATCCCATTGACCTTAATGCGTTGTCTCTTGGCAGATGCTGCCTGGCTTCTTGCTCCTTACCTAGACATGTTTTGTTCCAGAAGACTCTTGCCAAGGAGTCTGTGATGGCAGGATTTGGGCCTGGGATATTGAGGGCTACTGAAATTCCAATACTTCTGTATTGTGGAAGTGGGAAACCTGAGGCTTCTACCTTAATGCTAACAGAGCATGGAACAGGCTGCCCAGAGAGGTGGTGGAGTCTCCTTCCCTGGAGATTTTCCAAAGCCCCTGGACTGGTTCCTGTGTGATCTGCTCTGGGGGATCCTGCTCTGGCAGGGGGGTTGGACTAGATGATCTCTAGAGGTCCCTTCCAACCCCTGCCACTCTGAATCTGTGTGATGCTCTTCCACATCATAGCATGTATGGGAAAGCATAAGGTGTTAAGAGATGTGACTTGGTCACTGTTGTGAGACAGTTGTGCCTGGCAGAGGCTTCAATTCTGCTAGGTCTGGGTTTTTTGTAGGTAAGGTTGTGGGGAGAGCGTTTCCCGTAGTGGCTGCAATGGAAATGCAGGCGGCTGTTGGCCACGCTGACCTCTGTGGTATCACAGCCAGAACGCTCCCAACACTTGAGCTGGCCAGGGCAGAAGTCCCTGTCATTGTGCTGTAGTTAAAGATCTTTGGCTCTGTTGTTATATGGGCTTGCACAGCAACAAGTGCCACTTTGTGGATCTAGAACGAGAAATATAATAAAGACTAATTTCTCCAGACAGTTTTTGTCCAGATTTCCTCAGTCCAGTTCATCTTTATGCCTTGACTTCTTAATAATTCTTGAGCTGTTCTCTAGAGTGGTGGGTGGAAAGTAAGATGAGGGGTAGATGGCTGTGCTTGAAAGAATATTAACTAAAGTCACCAATACTTTTTATTTTTTTTAACCCTCATGATGTACTAAAATAAGAGAGAATATTGATGTCTGGATACAACAAAAGAAAGCTAATACTTCTCTGTGTTAACTCCAACAGTGAGGATGGAGAAAGAAGCAGAGGAAGAAAGAATCCGGAAGCATAAAGCTGCAGCTGAGAAAACTTTCCAGGAGGGAATTGCCAGAGCGAAACTGGTGATGCGCAGGACCCCAGTTGGCACGGATCGTAATCATAACAGGTAGGAAAGGAAACGATCCTGAGCTGCCAGCTCTCCCCTTGGAGAGAAGTCCCAGGAGGTGATTGATGCAGAGGGTGTTGAGAGAACTCCCTGCGTGGAGGAAAGCAGAAGTGAGGGTTTTGTGTATATAGAGCGCAATGGCCTTCGTTGGTTTTTGAGGCCTACCTGTGGCGTTCAGGATCCACTTGCCAGTGGAGCTTCAAGTGCTTGCAGCAGTGCTCAAGAACCTAATTAACATCATCTCTGGGTCTTTTCATGGTTATTGCACAGGAATGCTCTTAGAATGGATTCTAATAAAAGGTTTTCATGTTTCTCAACTGTGCTAATAGATACGCATGCATTCAGTTTTTATTGAGTCAAGCACACGGATGCTTCTCCCCTCTGTGCAGATAAAGGTGGATGTGTGTAACTAGCCAGAAGAGGAGACTGGTACCTGTTAACATGTGTGTTTCCTACAGGTATTGGCTGTTTTCAGATGAGGTTCCTGGCTTGTTCATTGAGAAAGGCTGGGTCCATGACAGTATAGACTACAGATTCATCCTTCCCCGTCAGAAAAAAGAAGATTTAAAAAAGGACTACAGCCCAGGAGGTATGATCAGCCCACTTCTCTGTGGGGATTTCCTGTTGTTGTCTGACTGTTAGGATGGATTCATGAATGTGAGAGAACTGTCTAGTCTGAGTGTCTTCATGGGGATACTCTGATTTAAGCCTCCTTTAAACTCTAGAAGGCTGTACAGGCTGCTCATGGTGATGTCCCTCCTGCTGCTCTGGGTCTTGAGACAATGTACCACAGAAGGACCATGGGATACAGTCATCTCTCTCTTAAAAGCAGTGAGCTTGATGTCAGTTGTGGACTAATCCCCCTGGTTTACTCTGGACCTGCTGAGTTGCAGTGTGCCACACTTCTTGGACCAAGTAGTTACGTGTGTGCTGCAGAGAGTGAGGGTATCCATGCTAACATTCCACCGGTGGCAAGGCTCCCAGATTAACCTGTGAAGTGGTAGCAAGCAGGATGGTCTTCTAGATACCTGTATCTTTGCTGATTGAGGCCTTTTTGGCAAACAGCCCTCCTGCACATCCTCTCAGCCTGCTGTTCGCCTTGTACTGAATGTGCAGGTGAAATGCAACAAGGAGCTGAAGTTCTAGTGCTTCCTCTGCAATTTTTCCTGGGGTGATGGAGCCTTACAGGCAGAACTTAGACATGCACAAAAATCAGTCCGTGGGGAGGGAAACTTAACGCTTCTAGGTAGAAATAATTCTTCGTACAGAAGAGCATGCTGTGGTCTGACTCCAGTGGCAGTTTGTCCTGATCGTTTCTTGCTTTTGAAGCACCCTAGGCTGGCACTGAGTCCATCTGCATGTGGGAGGCTACAGCGAGGTCAGTCAGAGCCCTCAACCACTGGTTGTCTTAAGACAATGGGCAGAGTAGGCAGCTGTAAGAGAATGGAGCAGGTCAAACCTATATTTTGCTGGAACCATTGGGACAGGTTGCTCAGAGAAGCTGTGGATGCCCCATCCCTGGAAGTGCCCAAGGCCAGGCTGGATGAGGCTTGGAGCAACCTGGTCTAGTGGAAGGTGTCTCTGCCCATGGCAGGGGGTGGGACTGGATGAGCTTAAGGTCCTTTCCAACCCAAACCGTTCCATAATTCTATGAATTAATGTCAGACTGTTGTGTAAGATACCCAGAAATGCAAGTACATCCTATTTATAACTTAATTCTAAAAGTACTTTGTCAATATATAGCTAAAAAGTGAAACTAGTTTTATGTATTTGAAATAGGAGGAATGCTTTTCTTGATTTTATGTATGTGCTTTACGATGCAGCAATTTCTCTAGGAACATGTTTATATTTTGCATTTCAATCAGTGTATATACCGTGAGCTTTAGTGAGCTAATGCTGGCTTAGTTTTCCCTGACAAATGTATTGCTGGCCTAGGTGCTGAAGATAAACACTTAACTGGAGCTAGGGTAGGTTTTTACAAAATAAAAAAAGCTTGCTGAGGAGGAAGGTGAATGAGAACACACTCGAGCTTGTGCTTTTCTTTTACAGACAAGCGGACGAGCGCAGCCGCCGA
>NW_010237035.1:25339-33978 GCF_000690775.1 Eurypyga helias
CCTACACGCAGCGGGCGAACGCCCCACCCCACCGAGGGCAGAGTGAACAAGCTTCACCGGTCTGTGCCTGCTGCAGACCTTCCCGCGGAGACCACGGCACCCAAGCAGGGACAGAACTTATGGTAACACGTGCTTTTGTAGCTGCCAAGTACTCGAGGTGTAGAGGCCAAGACAACTAGGCAGGTTTCTTTTGACAGACCCTGCTATATAGCTACTACCCTTTCAGAACTTAACCGGTGGCTTAGTTTACTGGTTTAGCAGCCCTCCAGGCCTCTGCAGTGAGTGTCTAACAGGACACCAGCCCAAGAACCAGTGGAACCATTACAATCAATCTGACTTAAAGGCAGTATAAATTAAGCTGGTAAAATGCTACTTTGATGTATTGCTTTTTAAATATTTTTATATTCAGAAGAATTGTTAATTCAAAAAAAATGCTGTGTGCTTTTTTCAGTGTTGGTAAGAGTTTAAAAAAAAAAAGGAGGAGGAAGCAGTGAGCTAGCTCAGTGTGTCTAGGTTTCCTTTCGTGGTTTATCTCAACAGATGTGAATTGTGGCACGTGGGGTTCTTGAGCACATGAAATTAAAATCTTCATGGAGATCTTTGGAGACAGGCCTGTGTCCCACGTGTTCTTGCACTGTGTGAGACATGCAGAGCCATCCCCCAGCTCCTTGTCCGTGCCTTCTTTCGAGGCTTCGCAGCAGACCAGTGGGGTGTGTCTGTTCTGTAGCACCATAGCATGGAATTGATTTTTGTTGCTACTAATAATTATAGCTTAGCAAAATTGTTCTTCCATGTTGACAGCCTGTTATCCCTTGAAAGCTTCCCACTGCTGAGCAGTAACCACCACCGTGTCTTCTGGGTGAATCAAATCTAAACACATTACCTTTGAGCCTATTTGATTGTGACTTGCCCCAGGGACTGTCCCTGCTGATGTCTTTTTAAAGAAAACCCGTGTTGGCTGTTGCCCTGTGTGGTAAACTGACACACAAAGTGGGATTACTCGGCCTTTCATGAGTATCACCAGTTGTGAGCTTGGCTCCAAAGCTTAGTTCCACTGCTGCAGGTGAGAGCCACCTTAGCAAAGATGTGCCTGTTGCCCCACCACAACTGTCAGAGGCCGAACTCTGTGGATGCCTTCATTCATCCCGACCATCAGCACTGAGTGCTGACTCTTTGTATGGCTCTACCCCTTCTCTTTCCTTGCTAGTGGGCCGTAGGAGATAGCAGAGTTTCCTCTGCATGCCATCACTCTGTCTAGTATTGCCGTGACAATTCTCCACCCCTTTCTCCGTCTGGTCCTTTGCTCATCTTGTCATGCGCCCAGAATGCCAGCAATTGGGCTTTCCTAGGGAATGGGTGCTAAACAGGAGGTTGTGGAGGACAGTACAATCCTCAGGGAAGTCCTCTGCTCTTTCTAACTGCCTCTTCTGACACCTGATCTTCACTTAGAGATGGCAAGATGCGTTCCAGTTAAGGAACACAGTAGCTCAGGTTAATAGGGCATATTGCTATAAACTGGAGACAGTGTAGAGCCAAGTCGGGTAACACAGAATCCCTGCAACTTGTAATTCCAGGCTGAACTGAAAACGTATAGTATTTGATATTCCAGGGCTGAATTGCTCAGTCAGGTTCGCAGCTCTCAACGACGAGGTGAGAGTGGTTACAAAGAAGACAACTGCTCGTACCGCCGAGGAGAAGCAGCTCCGTGAACCAGGTCCTGTACGTTCGCAGAGCTGAATTATATCCTAAGAGCTGCCGTGTATGAAGTGACCATAATAGGTGTTTTTATCCTCTTTTTTTAAAAGAGCAACAAAAAGAATTAAGAAGCTTGTTCAAAAAAAAAAAAAAAAACCAAACAACTTAAAAAAAACCTTTAAGTGGCAGCCTAAAGCCTAAAATGCATTTGGTGAGATTGTCTAAAGTTTCCATACGAGCTGGTCAAAGCAAGTGCTGCCTCTTACCTTTGAAAAAAAAGTTTGAGGAGACTTGGAAACAAACCAGCAGCAACAATAACAAGAGATTCTTAGTATGGTTCACGTCAGGATAAGGAACTATTAAAAGTAAGAGGGCACACTTAAAAAAACGTGGTTGAGTCTAACGAAGGAAATAAAAAAAGGATGATAAACTGAAGTGCAGACTAAGGGCAAAATGATATTTTTTTTTTGTTTTCCTTGGGGAACAGTCCTGCTTCATGGCATCTGTTGTTACAGGACCTACCTTAGGATAAGAGGGAAGATCCTCTCCTGGGCGGATAATTGACTAAGAAACATGAAACAAATTACAGACATATTCTAGTTTGTATGTTCAGCGGGAAGATGGAGAGTAATGCTGGAGGAGAATGGGCAAATCTTCTAAAGAAAGAGGGTTTTCTTTTGGTACAGAAAAAAGGGATCAGGAAATTAAACTAGAAAATGGGAATTTTGAGATAGAAAGTGCTGCTTCAGATCCTGCAGCTGATGTGTGTAACTCACTGCTACCAGCTGCTGTGGATCTTCAAATTTGCACCAATTGGACAAACTGCTGAAAGAGGAGTTCACTGGGGAGTATTAAGCACAAAGGTTCTTGTCCTGGCACACAAGAAAGTCCTCAAACCATCAGGTCAGAGAAATGTCACTGCATCCCTGCTCTGCCCTTTTGCCACTCAGAAAGAAGATACTGAGCTGGGCCTGGCTCAGTGTTACGGTGTCTTTGATTTCTGTCCTTTCTGGTACCTGCTAGGAAAGGCTGCTAACGATCACAGCACGCTGAGAATCACTGCCTGTGTGCTTTGTTCTGCCAAGCAGGTTGGTGGTGTCAGGATATCGAGGTGGAGCGATGCACAGGGAAGAGCTGAGCCAGGTGTAGGCCTTCCTGCCCTTGAAGTGAGCAGTGGGCAGAATGGCAGCTTCCCAAGGAAAACGTAACCACTTCCAACAGCATTCTTCTGTGCTGTCTGCATGAATTTCTTCTAACTGACGGGCCCACCTAGAGCCAGTTCTGCAGATAAGCAGTAAGATTCCTCAGCTGAAAGACTTTTCTTTAAAGCTCTAGAACTGCAGAGACTGTGTGCTAAGTACCTAGCTGAAAGCTGTCACCATGTACAGGTAAGCTTCCACAAAAAGACAAGTGACAACCTGAGAGCTGTTTTTTCAGGGGATAGCCAGGAACTAGAGCTTCCCTCTAAGGAAATCCATGCTCCTGTGACAATATTTTCTTCTGTGGCTATTGATCTCTCCAGTCTCACAGGCTCCCGTGAGCATAAATGGTTATGGAAGAGTCTCCTCCTTGGCTGCTTTTGGCACATTGCTCTTGTACGCCCTGACACCACACTGAAGTCCTTGGATATCTATACCCCTTGCTGTCTGGATACAAGGACTGGTTCAGCTATAACTCCTAATGTTGGCGTGTGTTGCTCAGGAAGTTTCATTTCTTTGTGTTCTGCTTTAACTCCTGCCATCTGTCACTTCCTCCCAGCAGTACATCTAACACAGGGTTCAGAGTAGCCTCACAGTGCACACAGAGCATCTTCAGCTTTGCCCTGTTACACATAGATGGGACTTGGGCAGGAACACCAAATTTACTCCATGAATGGTTGTATTTTGCAGTCCTTTTCTCCTTGAGGATGAGAGCTGGTAGGGCATTGATAAAGGGAGAAATAGATTGCGTATTTCTGCCAACAGCTACAGAAACAGTATCCCATGGAAGCGGTTTCTGCTTTTAGTACTTTGTCCCCAAAAAGAAGAGGGCCCAGTGTTCTGTCCTAGAAGTGAAGAGGCTGAATCAGTGTTCTCGTTCAGAATCATAAATGCCTGGTTGCTTCTGTCTTCTCCAGACAGACGGGCCGGTCCCATTTCTCACACTGTGCACCACTTTCACTGATGTCCATTCATATTAAAGAAAACCTCCCTGTTTAAAGCTTCTGGGCACATGGTCCCTGAGAAAGTCTTTTGTCCATGCCGTAGTGCTTTGTGAGCTGTGTACATGTCGTTCTTTCCCTCAAGAACCACGGGTTAATCGAAGCCTTTGCAGTATATCAGTGTGCAGGAGATTTCTTGCTCATCCTGGTCAGAAAGCAGTTGAATTTTGGAAACAGTGGCATCTCTGCAGAGTAACTCCCGTTGTTCTTCATCTATTAGGAATACACCATGATATGGCGGGTCCCCTCAGCAGACAATTTGAGTTAACCATGAGTGGGTGCTGACAGACTCCATTCTCACGCCTATATTCTACAGATGGAGTTCCCCTGTTTCCACCAACCCTCCAGAGCAGGTACTGATCCTGGGCTCCTCTAGATGTTGTCCTCTTGATTTCTTCATTCCCTAGCCTGCAGTCCAGGTTTTACACCTTTTTCTCTGTCCCTTGCAGCCTGAGTGAATACCGAGAACTCCTTTTGACTTGATGCTTGTGCCATTTGTCCCTTCTGGTTTGATTGCTGACCAGGCTGCTGGCTTGTGCTGCCAGAAATGTAAGAAAAGGACCTAGGCTGTTATTTAGGGATGTGGTAAGCCCTTACCCGAATCAGGATTTCCCCCTTTCAGATCACTTTGAAGACATCCATTTGGTTGTGATTCTCCCAAAGACATCTTTCCCATCGCTCTGGATTGTGTTATTAAGCTCTGTGTCAGGCCACCTGAAGGGCACTAATTGCCCTCCCCTCCCTCTTATCAACCCACAAGCTCATAGTTGCCTCCCCCATTGAAAATGCCAGCGCTGTCTTCCCACATCCATGCTCCCAGCCTCGTGCTGGTCGAGCCCTGGTTGAAAATGCAGGTGGTTCCTTCAGGAATTAGGGAGTGCACGGAGCTAGGTTGAGAACCAGGAGCTGTGGCTGCACAGAGCAGCACGGTGTCACCAATCAGACTAACACAGCTGCCTCTTGGATATGTTTGTATTTTGCACATTTGAATTCAAGCTGATGTGGAACAGTTCCCTCTCCCAGAAATCCCAGTTCTTACTCTGAGGGTGAATTGGGAAGACTCAAGTACCTGTTGCAGATGTTCTCCCTTCCCTGTCCCATTTCCTTTTCAGCAGGAGGTGTAACCCTAGCTTTCTTAAAAGGATCATGCCTTCTTTCTCACACTGGCCAGCAACCTGTGTTGTCCTTCCCCGGACCACACAACGCTGGAGAATCCATGTGCCGTATGCTGTTTCCAGTGCCCTTTCTTTTTCACAGTAAGACAAAACTGGGCAGGGAATTCCCCCTTTATATTTGCAGCCATGGGGGGAAAGCTGAGAAAGTTCAGGCATGGTCTTCTCGGATATTTTTCCAGCCGGATCCCATGGCATATCACCAGCAGTGACCGATGTTGTTCATCGTGACCTGGGCAACCTTCTCCACGTGCCCGAGAAATACTCCTCTGCTGGGTATCTGCAGGGCAACTGTTTTGAAGCTTGGGTGATGCCGTTCTTATATTGTGACAGATTCTTCGTGCTGAAATACGGCTTAGGACCAATCCCAAGATTTTTGTCCCAAGAGTTTGGAAGCAATTTGATACCAAATATTCTAGAGAAATTTCTCTTTTATTTAGCAGAAGACGTAGAAATGCTAGTCCTTGCAGCATTCTCTCTGTAGACCTTCCAGTGAAGGCAGGAATGATAATTAGTCCCCAGAAGTGGCATCTGTAAGACAGACTCAAGTTATATGGTTACAGGTTAGGGTGAATGTCTGCTGGATCCCAAAACGAGCCCTTAATCGCTGCTACTTCGGAAGTGCCCGTGCCAGGCCCTAGTGGGTGAAAGGTACTGGGAGATGCTCTGTCCTGTTTCTCGCAGGGAGGGTGTACCGGGAATAGTGGTGGCCAAGAGACTAGATCTCGGTGTGCAAAGTAAATATGCTCCGCAGGGTCGGAGTATACTGAAGCAGATGACTGGCAAGAAACTGGTTTTCTTCCGTTTTTAAACAATCCTATGTTTTATTAGAGTAACTAATTTACTAACTGAATGCAAAGCGTGAGGCCGTTTCCTTAATATGAGCATACTAGAACTCTGAAATATTTTATTTTCAGATGTGATATTTAGTAAGCATTTCTGCCAGAGAAATAAGCACTGCGGATACTGTCATTCCAAGAGGAGCCAGAACAGTATCTTTCTCTAGTTGTTGCTTGGCTCATCTGAGCTTGTGCCCAAGAAGAAAAATTAGATGTGGAGTCTTCTCTCCGACTGGTAAGGATCACATAGTGGTCCTTTTGTAGTTGTTCCCATGTAAGGTTGATTTTGCTGTTCCCTCGCTTCCCTCTTCTAAGGAGCAATCCTCTTGCAGAAGATAGATAATTGGTCTTATTTTCTGTTGAGTCCTGAAACTCAGGTTGAATCCCTGCCCTCATCAGGTGAGGAGGCTCCATGGCATCCTGGAATAGCATTGGAAAAGAGAGGAAAGAGGAGAATTCCAGGCTGTCTTAAATCTATACCCCAGCCTTAAAACTTGACCGTACCCTGGAATTGCAGAGAGAACGCCATGCGTAGGGAACTCTGTAGAAGTGTTCCCCGTTTAGATCCAGCTGACTGCTGGTTACTGTTGCTGTCCCGAAGGACTTCCTGAGCAGAAAGGTTTTAAAGCTCCTGAATATGGTTTTCATGTACTGCGTTTGAGTTTTTAAGTTAATGGGAGCTTCTGTGAAAAGAGGGCTTCTGCACTGGCGGAGGACGTAGCCTTCAGAGTCGGACGCCTACATCACCAGGCAGCGTGGTGCGAGCTAGGACGTAGCCTTGGTTAATCTAGGGACTTCTTGGGTTAACGAAAGAAGTCAAAGACTCTGCAGAAAGAATGATTAAACTGCCGTGTTGTGCAGAGCACAGCGTGTTACTCTTTTCTCGTGCATCTAAAATGACATTTGGGTTCCTTAACTGACTTGGCAGATGGAATCCCTGGGGTAGATGACTAGATTCAAATGCCAATGTTTTAGTAAATGTAATGGGAGGGGGAAAAAAAGTCTATAAATCAGTTCTGTGTTTGTTTTGTTTTTATTTGTCTTTCCCTGGAATTGGCTACATTTGGGGACCTTGAAATGAGGCCAGTCTGAGTCGGGATGCTTACGCCAGCGTTACTGGAAGCGTTTCACCTTGCTCCACGGGGTTGGGATGTAGGTTCCTTGTCATCCCTGCCTACTAATACTGTGAACGATTTAGGAGGAGTTGTCTGGCCGCAGCGACACGTTAGCTGATGTTGGTGCGTGTTGTATCTTTCAGGTTTCTCTGTGACAATCAGAAGGATTTGGATGAGCTGCTGGATTGCCTGCACCCACAAGGAGTAAGAGAGAGCCAGCTAAAGGAGCGTTTGGATAAAAGGTAGGCCTGCTCTTTTTTTTTTTTTTTTTCCCCTGTGTGCCTTCTCAAGGCGTACCCACATCACAGCAAGCCTTCTGTTCGGCGTTCTGCACTTTGCCTGCATCCTGTCTGTGCTGAAGAGGGGTGGATATTGAGGATGAAAAACTGCTCTTGGGCAGTAACTGCAGGTTCTTGATAAATGAATGCCCAAAACTGAAGCGGTGCTGTCGGTCTTTAAATCGCCCTTTGCCACTGGGAACAAAGGCAGTGCTGTTTCACTCAGAACCAGAGCTACCACGCGCTTTCAGACTCTTTCAAAGAACGTGCTGCACTGGTGGAGCGCGTCAGTCACGCTGGATGCCATTGTCCCAGTGCCTGCACAGCTCACTGGGCACTGGCCTGCATCTATTCCAAGGTTGGTTTTGATTTTCCAGGTATCAGGACATCACGCATTCTATCCATTTGGCCCGGAAACAGAACCTGGGCCTCAAATCCTGTGATGGCCACCAGGAACTGCTGAACTACCTCCGAAGTGATCTGATTGAGGTTGCAACTCGGCTGCAAAAAGGAGGGCTGGGATACGTTGATGTGACACCGGACTATGAAGCCAGAGTGAGTGAACAGTACTGAGCAAGACAAACGTGAGCTGATACTTCGTGGGAAGTCTCGAGTCTTTGGTCTCCTCAAACAAGAGGATCAGGAAAATCAGATTTCTCGTGTGTCCTTTCTTTCTAAACTGTTATGTTGAAGATTACACAGCTGCTGGTTTGAGGTCCTTTTGGTGTAGGTGGATCATAACCTTGGAGCTAGATGTCCTGACAGCTGTTAAATTGTCCTCTTTCCTTCCTTCATCTAGAGGCAGACTTCTGTGGAGCATGTGCAGATCTCTTTGTAGCTGATTTTTAGGTTCTGTGTCAAAACCAGCATGTCTTGCTGAGAGAGCAGTTTTCCATTTTAGGGATTATTTTTCATAAATTCAGACCACTTTACTCTCAGGGTAATGATGTGTCCCAGTTCCAGAACCAAAAGGGTGTTCTGTTTATGGGTACGTCAGCACAAGGAAGTTCCCGTGCAATGAACTAAAGTATGAATTTTTAGTGCTGTGGCTAGTTCAGCCTAAATGGGCATTACTGGTGCACGGAATGTCTTTAGGAGAGGATAAATCTGCCTGGTGTGGGTAGAGTTGTGCAGTCGGGTGACTAGTGTGTGCTCCTCCTACCAAAGGATGACACTGTCTGCCTTGGAATGGTTAAAGCTCTGTTTAAGCCTCCTCCTGAGTCACTGTAGAGACTTCTGTGTAGATGAGACCCTCAGTGTTAAGAAGAGGGGAAAAGTGAAGTCACTAAAGGAGTGGAAGAATTGTTTAGTGGTTGCTGATGTGTTGGAGGGCAGCTCTG